>NC_084839.1:53409666-53709666 GCF_033115175.1 Lepus europaeus
AAAAAAAATTAAGAAAAAATGCTTCTGATCATGAGAGTGCTCAAGAAATTTGTTCCTGGTCAAACCTGGATTCATTCAACCACAAACATCAACTGCTTCACTGTATTTTAACACAGACTGGGCCATCATTTTATCATGTACCCCTTCCTCTTCTCTTATTTCGGACAAGAGAGTATAGGGGAGTTCCAGATCCAATTATTTATGAAATGCATATTAAACTGAAATGCATTAGATAAATAAAGTTAATAATTATTAGTGAATTGAAATCATATCATTGCTGTTATAAAGAAACCAAATAGAGCTAAGGTATAAAAATGTAAAGGTTATATTTTAATTTAAAAGTATAAATGGGGTTTATTGACATTTTATCATTTTGTTATATGTTTCTTGTGTTTTTTGTTTGTTTGTTTGTTTGTTTGTTTTGACAGGCAGAGTGGATAGTGAGACAGACAGAGAGAAAGGTCTTCCTTTTTGCGGTTGGTTCACCCTCCAATGGCCGCTGCGGCCGGCGCATCGTGCTGATCTGAAGCCAGGAGCCAGGTGTTTCTCCTGGTCTCCCATGAGGGTGCAGGGCCCAAGCACTTGGGCCATCCTCCACTGCCTTCCCGGGCCATAGCAGAGAGCTGGCCTGGAATAGGGGCAACCGGGATAGAATCTGGCGCCCCAACCGGGACTAGAACCCAGTGTGCCGGTGCCGCAAGGCGGAGGATTAGCCTGTTAAGCCACGGCGCAGGCCATCATTTTGTTATTTGTTATCACTAGGAAATTTGCTTCACTTAATTCAAAGAAATGGTAATTTTATGAGAAAAGACTGAATGATGCCACTTATCAAACTTTTATAATCCATTAAGCCCACATGTGGTCTGCAGTATGGACCATAGTTTCAGCTTCCATACAATGAAATGATGAGTCTCAACATGATTTCTAAATTTATTTCTTATTTAACATCTTATAATTTTTGGACAATAACAACAACAAAACTATACCAACTGATTATTCGCCACAATTACTTCTGATTCTTTTTCTATGTCCCTAATCTCCCTTCCTTAATACTAATGCTGATTATACTCTGATACTAGTTTTAACACTGGTTCCTACTTCAACTCAGAATTATATAGCCTGTGCTTAAGGAGAAAAAACTTCGTTTCTGGCATCTAAGTTTGAGTTATAAATGTAAGTCAAACACAAAAATGAATTGCATTAATCTTATATTTGATGGTTATGAGTTCACTGTGAATAGGAAAAGTTGCTATCCAATCCAAAAGACCATACCGTGGGGTACACACATTCCCATAGGAAAATCATGTTTTTTGTTTAAAACCACAAATGTACAAAAAAGTGATTTTCTTGCTTGAAATAAAGCATAATCTGCACTTAGAATATGATGATCTTGAGCCAAATTACTTTGTCAAATGCTTCATGTTTGCTCATAATCAAAAATGAATTAAAACAGAGAAACTGCTATAAAGTTTCAAAGAACAGAATAGCATTAAACCTAAGGAAATTGCACCCCAGTGGATTTTAATAGCTAAGTATATCTGAATATTAAGTATAAAAATGAATTTTTGGAAATACATTTTTCCTTCATTCATATATTTCAAACAAATTTGGAGACAACAATTCTTCATGTATATTAATCAAAAATAAGTTCCCTTGATACCTAAATTTTTTGCCACAGTATCTGTTTTCCAGAAAAATGCTTATATATAAAATTTTAAAGAAGCTAAATGACTGGCAACTACCTGACATATCTCCAAACTTTGGTCCTTCCATCTATTTAGAATCTCCAATTTAAATTATTCCTGTGATTTATTATGTTTCACTATAAAACTTAAGTCAGTATTTGGTAATGACTACTCCTGGCTATACTACATAGAATGAGCAAACATTTCTATAATAGTACCTAATCAATGAAGATTTACAGCAAGAAGTTACACTGAATAAATGATTGAATAAATATAAACAAAGAAGATATGCAACTATTTGAAGAGCAGAGAATAAATGTCAATAAATATTAATGCATTATTTAAATTTAATTTAGTGTATCATTGTTATTTTTATTCACACAGGGTTTGTTTTTAAATATTTGATGTTCTCCTTCTGAGATGAGCCCCAGAGATGTTGTATAATAACACAGAAGTTTTAAATATTTCTAACTTGATAGAAATATGAAACTGAGTTCAGATGGCTGAAGTATTTGTATACCTTCCATCCCTCTAGTGATAGACTTAATTCTCTATCCCCTGATTTCACAGACATATTCTTTTATACATCCTGAAGAATATAAAAGTGCAGGTATGTCATATTAATATAGAGATCCTAAGAGCCTGATTATAATTCATGCATCTTATTCATTTATACCCTTGCTTTGCCCTCTAATTTTGTTTGGTTTGGTTGGATTAGTACAGATTCTCAGCTTTTTTTTTCAGTTGCCAAATTTCCTAATGGATCTCTGATAATAATTAAAGTTAAATTCCTGGTACCAAAAACTTCATACATGTGCCAATTTAATACTAAAACAGATATTTTGGTTAAATTAATCACTGAAGTTTAAATTATACAGTCTTAAATACTCCATTTTACGAAAATTGTGAAATATTCTCAGATTCATCCAAGAAGCAAGGGAATGATTCCTCAATGATGTTTAATTTTTTTTTTTTTTTACAGAGGCCAAATGCTCTTCTTTCTTTAATCTGTCACATGTGAGCTTTCAAAGTCTAGCAACAACTTTGTTTTTTCACATATCATATACTCATTCATCTGCTTGTTCAGCAAGTGATTACTGTCCAATTACAATGATTCATACTTGACACAGTTTCTCAATATAAAATAGTAAACAACACAGTGCTTATTATTACAGCATTTAGTTTCTTTATTTGTAAGCTTCCTCTAGTCTCTAACTGAAATATCATAATAAACTACCCTGCATATTTTCTCATTTCAGGAAGCACTAGAATTTTGTATAAATTCTCATATTTTATTTTCTTTCTTTATTGTAATATATATAATTTGAGCACAGAATTACTCTGGGCTAGGAGAAAAAATAACATCAACATTTCTACATTAAATACAATGTTCCTAATATATAAATTATTTGATACTTCACATAAATATATTAAATAAAGCTGTTTAAATATCATTATATATATATATATATGTAATAGACATTAACGAGAATTACCAAAACAAGTAAAGAAGAAATGGAGTACTCATATTTCCTGATTTCAAAATTCTATAAGCTTTGTTATAGTCAATACCATGTTATAGACAAATGGAAAACATAAAAACAATAGAACAGATTAGAAAGCTCAATTTTATTAGTAATAAGAGATACCTAGTTTTCAACAAAAATTACATGGTATACTAATAGGATACCATATGGCAAAGCAATCAACAAAACCAGATACAAGTATGACATAAAAGTTTTAATTAAATCTCTGAGTTTTAAATAATTATGATCGATATATTAAAGATAATTCAGAAAAGGTGGAAAACATGCAAAATTATGAGTATAATTCCAGTGGACCGGTAGAAAATAAGTAAAATTCGAACAAAACTATTTAAAACAAAAAATAACATGACTAGCAGAAAACTTCCTGGGTTTGGAGAAGGAAAGAGACATCCAAGTACAGGAAGCACATAGAACCCCCAATAAACATCACCAAAAGAGATCTTCACCAAGACACATTACAATCAAACCCACCACAGTGAAACATAAAGAAAAGATTCTAAAATGTGCAAGACAGAAATGTCAGATTATTCTCAGAGGATCTCCAATCAGACTCATAGCAGACTTCTCATCAGAAACCCTACAGGCTAGGAGGAAATGGGGAGATATAGCCCAAGTACTAAGAGAGAAAAACTGCCAGCCCAGAATATTATATCCTGCAAAGCTCTCATTTGTGAATGAAGGTGAAATAAAGACCTTTCACAGCAAACAGAAATTGAAAGAATTTGTCGCTACTCATCCAGCCCTGCAAAATTGCTTAAAGATGTGCTACACACAGAAACACAGAAACACGCCATCAATATGAAAGAAGGTAAAGGAAGAAAATCTCTCAGTAAAAGATCACAGGAAGTTCAATGCATATATTAGAAATATCTGGGAAAATGGCATGGAAAAGTCACTACTTATCAATAGTCACATTGAACGTTAATGGTCTCACTCTCCAGTTAAAAGGCACAGACTGACTGAATGGATAAAAAAACAAAACCCATCCATTTGCTGCTTACAAGAAACACATCTTTTCAAAAAGATGCACGCAGACTGAAAGTGAAAGGTTGGAAAAAAGAGCTGGCATAGCCATCTTAAAATCATCAAAATAAACTTTAACACAAAAACTGTTAAGAGAGACAAAGAGGGGCACTATATAATGATTAAGGGATGAATTCAACAGGAAGATGTAACTATTATAAATTATATGCACCTAATTACAGGGCACCAGTTTACATAAAGATGTGTTAAGGAACTTAAAGGGAGAATTAGACTCCAAAACAGTAGTATTGGGGGACTTCAATACTCCACTCTCAGAAATAGACAGATCAACTGGACAGAAGATCAACAAGGAAACAGCAGATTTAATTGGCACTATAGCCCAAATGGATCTAACAGATATCTACAGAACTTTTCATCCTACACATAAAGAATTCACATTCTTCTCAGCAGTACATGGAACCTACTCTAGGATTGACCACATACTAGGCCATAAAGTAAGTCTCAGCAAATTCAAAAGAATTAGAATTATACCATGCATCTTCTCAGACCACAGTGGAATGAAGCTGGAAATCAGCCACTCAGGAATCCCTAGAGCATATACAAACACACAGAAACTAAACAACATGCTCCTAAATGAAAAGTAGTCATAGAAGAAATGAAAAGAGTAATCAAAAACTTTCTGGAAGTAAATGAGGATAAAAAAACAACAGCACAAGCAGAGTTAAGAGGAAAGTTTATAGCAATAGGTGCCTACATCAAGAAACTGGAAAGGCACCAATTAAATGAGCTATCAATGCATCTCAAGGATCTAGAAAAGCTGCAGCAAACCAGACCCAAATCTAGTAGAAGAGAAATAATTAAAATCAGAGAAGAAATCAACAGAATTCAGAATTAAATCCAAAAAAAAAATTTACAAAAGATCAGCAAAATGAAGAGCTGGTTTTTTGTGAAAAAATAAACAAAATTGACATCACATTGGCCCAACTAACTAAAAAAAAGAAGAGAAAAGACCCAAATCAATCAAATCAGAGATGAAAAAGGAAACGTAACAACAGACACCACAGAAATAAAAAGAATCATCAGAAATTACTACAAGGACTTGTATGCCAGCAAACAGGGAAATCTATCAGAAATGGATAGATTCCTAGACACATACAACCTACCTAAATTGAACCAGGAAGACATAGAAAACCTAAACAGACCCATAACTGAGACTGAAATTGAATTAGTAATAAAGGCCCTTCCAACAAAGAAAAGCCTAAGACCTGATGGATTCGCTGCTGAATTCTACCAGACCTTTAAAGAAGAACTAACTCCAATTCTTCTCAAACTATTCAGAAGAATCAAAAAAGAGGGAATCCTCCCAAATTCTTTCTATGAAGCCAGTATCACCTGCATTCCTAAGCCGGAAAAAGATGTAGCATTGAAAGAAAATTACAGACCAATTTCCCTGATGAACATAGACGCAAAAATCCTCAATAAAATTCTGGCCAATAGAATGCAACTATACATCAGAAAGATCATCCACCCAGACCAAGTGGGATTTATCCTTGGTATGCAGGGATGGTTCAATGTATGCAAATCAATCAATGTGATACAACACATTAACAAACTACAGAAGAAAAACCATATAATTATCTCAATAGATGCAGAGAAAACATTTGATAAAATTCAATATCATTTTATGATGAAAACTCTAAACAAACTGGGTATAGAAGGAACATTCCTCAATACAATTAAAGTAATTTATGAAAAACCCACGGCCAGCAACCTATTGAATGGGGAAATGTTGGAAGCATTTCCATTGAGATCTGGTACCAGACAGGGATGCCCACTCTCCCTGTTGCTATTCAATATAGTACTGGAAATTTTAACTAGAGCCATTAAGCAAGAAAAAGAAATTAATGGGATATAAATTGGGAAGTAAGAAGTCAAACTATACCCTTTGCAGATGATATGGTTGTTTATTTAGGGGATCTAAAGAAATCTACTAAGAGACTATTGGGACTCATAGAAGAGTTTAGCAAAGTAGCTAAGACCTGGAACCAACCCAAATGCCCATCAACAGTAGAATGGATAAAGAAACTATGGGACATGTACTCTATAGAATATTATACAACAGTTAAAAAAAAAAATGAAATCCGGTCGTTTGTGAAGGACCCCAAATCTGGGAATCCAACGCGCTCGGGTGGTCACCCAAAGACCCAAAACTCCAGCCCAGTAGATGCAAAAGCAAAAGGATATTTAATAAAATGTTTGCGCAAATGGGCTCCCCAGCACCACAGGCAGTCCAGAGAGTGAGAGAGCCCAGAGCAGGGGTAACAGCAGTTTTTAAAGACAATAGCCACCTGATTAACATATGTATGTGGGGCGTTAGGTGATTAGCTACCTTGAAGGGCAAATTCTTGTTGCAATTTTAGCGAGGGAAGGGGTAAGTTTATACAATGGTCACAGAACCTTATTGCAACTCTTTTCCTGACTCCTGCAAGTGTTATCGCATGAGACAGTTACACAGAGCAGTTTCACAAGGCAGTTTCCCAAGGTTATTCTGCAGGCGGGTGGAGACACACTTATCTTAAGGAATGGCTACTGTCAGCACCCAAACTTTTTAATCCTTGCTAAAATATTATTTTAATATTTACTTTTAGCAGGGGTCTTACAGTTTGCAACAAAATGAAGGAATCTGGAAAACATCATGCTGAGTGAAATAAGCCAGTCCCAAAGGGACAAATATAAATGTTCTCCCTGATCAGTGACAACTAACCTAGCACCTTAAAGGAAACCTTTTGAAGTGAAATGGATACTATGAGAAACAATGACTTTATCAGCCCTTGTCCTGACTGTCGAGGAGCAACTTAATATTTTATCCCTTTTAGTATTTTTTTTGTTCTACTTAATATCATTGGTTGAACTCTTTAATTAACACACAATTACTCTTAGGTGTTTTAATTTAATTGAAAAGTGATCCCCATTAAATATGAGTGAAAATAAGAGAGGGAGGAGATGTACAGTTTGGCACATGCTCAAGCTGACTTGCCCCAAGTGGTAGAGTTAGAAACATGCCAGGGGATTCCAATTCAATCCCATCAAGGTGGCATGTACCAATGCCATCTCACTAGTCCAAGTGATCAGTTTCACTTCATAATTGATCATAATGATAGGATTAAGAGTCAAAGGGATCACATAAACAAGAATAGTGTCCGCTAATACTAACTGATAGAATTAAAAAGGAGAGAACAATCCAATATGGGAATCGGATTCACAGCAGACTCATAGAATAGCAGATGTCCTAAACAGCACTCTGGCCTCAGAATCAGCCTTTAAGGCATTCAGATCTGGCTGAAAAGCCTATGAAAGTATTTCAGGCATGGAAAGCCAACACACTGTGGTAAAAAAAAAAAAAAAGAAAGAAAGAAAGAAAAAGAAAAATTACCTAATTCAAAGATCTCTGTGAGTGAGATCCCAGCAGAAAGAACGGGGCCATCAAACAAGGAGGTACCCTTCTCTGAAGGGAGGAGAGAACTTCCACTTTGACTATGGCCTTGTCGAAATTAGTGATTGGCGAACTCAAGAGGCTTCCATAGCCTTGGCACACATGAGCCTTGGGTGATTACTGATGTCACAAATAAGAGTGTCAATTCTTAAATCAACAACAGGAGTCACTGTGCACTTATTCCCCATGTAGGATCTCTGTCCTTAATGTGTTATATTATGTGAATTAACAGTATAACTGTTACTCAAATAGTATTTTATACTTTTTGTTTCTGTGTCGGTGCAAACTGTTGAAATGTTTACTTAGTATATACTAAATTGATCTTCTGTATATAAAGATAATTGAAAATGAATCTTGATGTGAATGGGATGGGAGAGGGAGTAGGAGATGGGATGGTTACGGGTGGGAAGGAGGTTGTGTGGGGAAAAAGCCGCTATAATCCAAAATTGTACTTTGGAAATTTATATTTATTAAATAAAAGTTTAAAAAAACTACTGATAAAACGTGAATTTAAAAAGCTCATCAGCAGATTCAATACAGCTGAGGAAACAATTAGTCAATTTTCCCACTAAGATCAGGAACAAGGCAAGGATGATCTAACTATTTTTGAAAATCCTAGTCTGTAAAAGAAAAGGCAAAGAAATAAAAAGTTAAAAGGCATACAGAATTAAAATGATGAAATCAGAGTACATATCCATTAGACTTAGTATTTCCAAATAAATTCATAATATTTAGATTTAAAAAACTAGATCTTACAAATGAATTTATCAGTGTTCTCAATAAATTTGAAAAGGAAATTCAACTGCTTTTCTGTGTAATGGCTATAATTGTTGCAGACATCTGGGAAGTGAACCAGAGGATTGAAGATCTCTCTGTCTCTCCCCCTCTCTTTGTAACTCTGACTTTAAAAGAAATAAATAAATATTTAAATAAATAACTATTTAAATAAATATTTAAAAGTCATTATGTGAAAAATATTAATCAATGGGTATTTATCAAAATAAATAACTTCTTTATCATAAATAAGCACATAAAATTCTATTAAGTCAATGAAAAGACAGCCATGCATTCTCTGTTAGAAGGAATTGGGGAATCTTGAAGAAGTGGTTGATTACCAGATGGATCTGGAAGATCTTATGTTGCCTAAAAATATGGAATTGTTCAATAAAGTACAAAGACTTGTTGAAATAGCCCAGAAAACAACCTGAAAAATCTTTCAAAGGCTATGGATAGAAAAGTTCTAGAATTAATTATTTAAGCATAGACTGGATTTGAACTCAGAAAATAAAATAGTCATGCATCTACATTTTTATAAATACTGATTAAATAAACAAATGATGGCAAATCAATGGTTCTCCCTTGCAGAAAATTCCAATTAAAAATGTAGGAAGAGTGAAAGAAACAAAATCACCACTTAAAGGGCTAGCACTGTGGCACAGTGGGTAAATCTGCCACCTGTGATGCCAGCATCCCATACAGGAGCCAGTTCTAGTCCTGGCTGTACCACTTCTGATCCAACTCTCTTTATGACCTGAAAAAGCAGTAGAAGATGGCCCAAGTCCTTGGCACTTGCACCTGTGTGGAAGACTCAGAAGAAGCTGCTGGCTCCTGACTTTGGATCCGCACAGCTCCAGCCATTGTGGCTATCTGGGGAGTGAACCATTGGTTGGAAGACCTCTCTCTCTGTCTCTGCCTGTCTGTAACTCTACATGTAAAATAAATAAATCTTTAAAATAAAAAGAAAATCACCACTCAAACACCAGTGTAATAATTGTTTTAGTCAAATTTGTCATGGGTACTTTTAGGTGTCAATTTGGATGAAGGAGTATTGAGATAGCCTTTCAAACATTACCTCCAGGTTTGTCTGTGGGGATGTTTCTGCGTGAGTGGAGAGAGTCAACCCTCAAGTGAGAAGCACAATTCAATTAGCAGGGGTCCCAGATAGATTAAAAAAGGGAAAATACACACTCACTCTCCCCCTTCACACACACATTCTCAAATGTAGTCTTTAAATTTCTCCTGTGAAAGAGTAAAACACAGATTCCAAAGTCCAACCAATATAAGAATCTTCGGATCTGAAGTGCAACTTTCATGTTATACCATCTTGTACTTTCGTAGGTTCTTGTATGTCCCATAATAATGTCAAACTAGAAACAAAACACATAACTTGCTTTTAATTGCCCAAGAAATTCCAGACTCAGAGTTTCTGAGGAAAACGGATTAGGTGAGCTATAGATCCATTTTGAGATTAAATGTTGATTTAAACACTAAGGATGAAACTTCAAACTCTACACTTGGGGAGAGCTAATTTATGTTGCAACACCAAATACAGTGAGATTTTGCTCATTAATGAAATAGGTTTAATCTCTTTTTTATTTGACCTTCAAATTATCTCTAAATCTTAATGAAACTACTTTAATCATATTTTTAGAGCTTCAAATGCAATTGAACTACCAAGATCTAAGTTAAACAGGACTCATTTGAAAACGTGATTTTTCTGAATGGGTGTTTGGCCTAGAAGTTAAGATACCCACATCCCGCATTAGAGTCGATGATGTGACTGGTGGTTTCAGATCGTGACTCCAGGTTTCTGATAATGCCTACCTTGGTAGCAAGTAGTGATGGATGAAGTAATTGGGTTTCTGTCTAGGGAGACCTGATTGCAGACCCAGCTCCTGGCTCCAGTCCTGGCTGCTGCCAGTTGAGGAATAAAGCAGTAGACAGGAGACCTCTCTTCACCTCTCTCTCTTTCTTTTTTCCCTCCAATTTCCTCTGGTTCCCAAAATAAAGAATACATTAAAACCTTCACAAGAAAATGATATTTCAAAACTCTACAATTTCTAGGATTTAAATCTCAGCTGTAAACACACATGTACTTCAAAAACTTCATGAAAAGTAGAATTAAAAGAAATTTATCTAAGTGCAAGATTTTGAAAGCCATGGATATAAATGCATTAAAAAAGTTAAGGAAATACATATTATTAAAAAACAAAACAAAACAAACTATGCTGGGGCCAGCAATATGGTATAGTGATAGTGGGATAGGCATCTACCTGCAGTGCTGGCATCCCATAGGAATACCTGTTCTAGCCCCAGCTGCTCCTCTTCCAACCTAGATCTCTGCTTATGGCCTGGGAAGCAATAGAAAATGGCCTAAGTGCTTGGTACCCTGCACCCACATGGGAAACCTAGAAGAAGTACGTGGCTCCTAATTCCTGGCTCCTGATGGGTTCAGCTCCAGCTGTTGTGGCCATCTGGGGAGTGAATCAACAGATGGAAGATGTCTGTCTGTCTCTCTCTCTCCCTCCCTCCCTCTCTCTCTTTGTGAACCCATCTCTAAAATAAATAAATAAAATCTTAAAAATATCTATGCTTAGGTTAAACAAATTTTGGTGTCAAAGTAAACACCTTTTCATTCAATCTTTCCTCAAACTTTTTGAAGAATGTGTGTGTGTCTGTGTATTTGTGTGTATTTAGATATATAGATATAGATGATACTTTGTATGGGCACAAATAATAAAGAATAGCCCAACTTCTCAACTGTTTCTAATTTTTCTTGCTCTGGTGAAATATATAGTTGAAAACATCTTTCTTTATTTACTAATTAATCAAAATGCATAATGAACTTTTCAACTGTTTTGTCCTATTGGCTTACAACCAAAATGGCTAAAATACTGATCTCTATGATTTATTCAAAATAAAATATATTTTAGATCCTTACATTATATTAAATATTAATTACTGCAAAACAGTCATTAAAAATAACATTAAAACATTAAGATTTCATTCTTAAAATCTTTAAAAATTTTAAAAAACCTGAATTTATGGGACTCTGAGGTTTATGATATAAGGTAATATAGACTACCATTTGTTTAAATTTAACTGAAAATTGATCCCTGTTAAATGCAAGAGAGGGAATAAGAGAGGGAGGAGATGTACAGTTCAGCACATGCTCCCTTGGACTTACCCCTAATGGTAGAGCTAGATATGTGCCATGGGATTGCAAATCCCATTAATGTGGCATGTCCAATGCCATCTTACTAGCCAAAGTGATCAGTTTAAGTTCATAATTGATCATAATGATAGGATTAAGTGTCAAAGGGATCACATAACAAGATCACATAAACAAGACCAGTGTCTGCTAATACTAACTGATAGAACTAAAAAGGAGAGAATGAACTCAAGAGGCTTCCATCGACTTGGCAACTCATGACAAGAGCCTCGGGTGATTACTGATGTCCGTATTGAGTGTCCCGGTTGGGACGCTGGTTCTGTCCCGGTTGCTCCTCTTCCAGTCCAGCTCTCTTTGTGGCCTGGGAAGGCATTGGAGGATGGCCCGGGTGCTTAGACCCTGCACCCGAATGGGAGACCAGGAGAAAACACCTGACTCCTAGCTTTGGATCAGTGCAGTGTGCTGGCCGTAGCGGCCATTTAGGGGGCGATCCAACGGAAGGAAGACTTTTCTCTGTCTCTCTCTTTCACTGTCTAAAAAAAGACGTCAATTGTTAAATCAACAATGGGAGTCACTGTGCACTTACTCCCCATGTAGGATCTCTGTCCTTAAAGTGTCATACTATGTGAATTAATGGTAAAACTAGTATTCATACAGTACTTTATACTTTGTGTGTCTGTGTGGGTGCAAATTGTTGAAAGCTTTACTTAGTATATAGTAAGTTGATCTTTTGTATATAAAGATAATTAAAAATGAATCTTAATGAAGAATGGGATGGGAGAAAGAGTAGGAGATGGGATGGTTTGCAGGTGTGGGGGAGGTTATGGGAGGAAAAACTGCTATAATCCAAAAGTTGTACTTTGGAAATTTATATTTATTAAATAAATATAATATAAATATAATATATATTATTATATATAATATATATAATATATAATAATATAAATATAAATAAAAAAATACAGACCACCACTAAAATTTACTATAGGTAGTAACTAAACTACACAGGTTTCTTGGTTTTTATTTCTAAATACATGTAGATATTAGGACTTCTAGTTAAGCCCAAGCCTTTTAAATTAATGTATAAGTTAACTCAATAATCAAAAAATCTAATGATTTCTCAAATATATTAGTAACTCAACAATAGGAATGTGTGGAGACCATCTCAAATAGTGTAAGACATAATATATCTGAGAATCTTTAGAAAGTTACTCCAACTTGTCGCTTCTATGTGATTCTTCAAGATGGCCTTCTATTTTATAAGTTCTTCACCCTTTTTGGTTGGATATTTGCTCCATATACTGTAAAATTATCTACTTGTTTTCATCTGGTTTTTCTCATTTCCATCTTCAAGACATACATCTGGATTCTACCTAACAATACTTTTCAGAATTATATTTTATTTGGAGTCTCTTTGTAATTTTTATTTTTTTATTATGCATAAGCTTATTGTAAATTTTACCACTATATACAGCATGTAATTCACACATGACAAAACATACAACAGTCTTTCCTGCCAATTTTAAATAGTCAATTAATCTAACAGAATGCTTTGAATGATTTTTCAAGCTTTACTGAGATACTGACAAAATTTCTATATATTTAAGATGTGCAACTTGATTGAAGAAACACATACACTGTGAAATAATCACCATAATCAAACTAATTAACAATTACTTCATACTTTTTTTCTACCCAAGTTTGTGGGTGTGTGTGTGTTTACGTGTGTGTACGTGTGTGTGTGTGTGTGGTGAAAACATGTGTAATCCACATGATTTTTTTTAAAGATTTACTTATTTATTTGAAAGAGTTACAGAGAGAAAGGAGCAAACAGAGAGATCTTTCATCTGCTGGTTCACTCCCAACATGGCTGCAATGGCCAGGGCTGGGCCATGCCAAAGTCAAGACCCAAGAGCTTCTTCCAGATCTCCCACATGGGTGGCAGGGGCTCAAGCACTTGGTCCATATTCTGCTATTTTCCCAAGAACATAAACAGGGAACTGGATCAAAAGAGGAGCAGCAGGGACATGAAAGAGTGCCCATATGGGATGCTGGCATTACAGGTGTTAGCTTTAGCTGCTATACCACAATGCTGACACCTACATATTTTTAAGTTAACACAGAACCTGGATCTTGTAACATACCTAAGTTTTATGCTCTGCAATTTGTGCATGAATTCTATATTACAACTGTACTCCTTTTGATAGCCCACAGTAGGGGCCGGCACTGTGGCTTAGCCTGTAAGGCTGCTGCCTGCAGTGCCAGCATCCCTTGTGGGTGCCGGTTTGAGTCTCAGCTGCTCCACTTCTGTTCCAGCTCTCTGCTCTGGCCTGGGCAAGCAGCAGAGGATGGCTCAAGTCCCTGGGCCCCTTCACCCACATTGGACACCTGGAAGAAGCTCCTGGCTCCTGGTTTTGGATGGGAGCAGGTCTGGCCATTGCGGCCAACTGGGGAATGAACCAGCAGATGGAAGACCTCTCTCTCTCTCTCTCTCTCTGTCTCTGTCTCTGTCTCTCTGTCTCTCCTTCTCTCTATGTGTAACTCTGACTTTTAAGTAAATAAATAAATCTTTAAAAAAAAAGATACCCAAAATAATCATCAAGCCTCTTCTTGATATTAAAAAACTGTAATACTGCAATGCACATATACATTGTGCAATGTCTAAATCATAAATACATCTATTGCCTCAAACATTCATAGTTTTATGGTTAATCAAAATCATTTCTTGTTTCAGAAAAATATGCTATCATTATCTATAGTCACCCTATTGTGCAATATGATACCATTCTTTCTCCTACCCAACTAAAACTATCCATTAATATATCTTTCCTTCCCCTCCATCTCTGTCCCCTTCTCCTATCAGCCTCTTGTAATCACCATTCTGCTCTGTAAGAAATCAACTTTTTAGATTCATATATGAGTGAAATCATGCAGTACTCCTTTTTTGTCCTTAGCTTATTTCTCTTAATATTATGAACTCTGGTTATATTCATATAGTCACAAATGACAGGACTTTGTCTTTCATATGGCTGTACCATATTTTCTTTATCCATTCATCACTTCATGGACACTTTGGTTGTTTCCATTCCTTTGGTATTGTGAACAATGCTGCAATAAATCTAAGGGGCAGATGCCTCTTCAACAGAGTGATTTCACTTCCTTTGCACATATGTCTCATGGAGGATTACTAAGTCACAAGGTAATTCTATTTTCAGTTTTCTGAGGAGCCTCCACAATGTTTCCTCAATGGCTATACTAACTTACATTCCCACCAATAATATACTTTTCTTCCATTTTCTCCACATCTTCACCAGTACTTATTAGCTTTTATATTTCTGATATTAGCCAATCAAACTAGAGAAAGGTGATATCTCATTGTGATTTTGACTTGTGCTTCTCTGATAATTGGTGCTGTTGGACATTTTTCATATATTTGCTGGATATTCTTAAGTCTTCTTTTGAGAAATACCTTTTTCACTCTACTATCCATTTTTAATTAGATGATTATTATTTTACTGTTGAGTTGTTCGAGTTCTTTTAAATATTCTGGTTCTTAATGCCTTGTTATATTAATAGCTTGCAAATATTTTCTCTAATTCTGTAAGTTGTCTCTTCACTCTTTTGTTTTCTTTGCTGTGCAGAAATGTTTTAATTTGATAAAGTCCCTTTTGTATATTTTGATTTTTCTTTTTGTCCTTTTGGGATCTTATCTAAAAATGTCTTTCTCCATCCCAGTGTTTTTGTTTTTGTTTTTGTTTTTGTTTTTAATTTTCATAGCTCTGGCTTTAAATTTAGGTTTCATCCCATGTACGGTTTTTAAGTTAAAGTGAAAAAAAGCTAGTAAAATTTAAAAACTAATAAATAAAACAGCTCAAAATCAACTACTTGGATACTTTAAGGTCATGATCAGTATTTTCAACTGTAAAATCCTTGACTCAGAGATTATTAGTTTATCACAGCAATAGTCCATATCAGTGAACAATGGAAAAGATGGAGCTGAGCAGAGACCGAAAGGCTGCAAAATGCTAGAAGTCTTCAAATTTGTGACAAGAGTAGGGTTTATTTTGAGACTAAAGATTATTTGAAGAAGATGCAAAGGTAACACAGATGTAGAAATTAACAGCAAAGGAATTTAAACATTATAAATATATACAAGAAAATCAATCAAAATAAAACTTTGAACATTTGAAGAATCCAGAGAAAAACAGAAACGATAACGAAGTCACAAAGGACAATTAAATTCATGAATATAATTTGAAGCCCACTGGATTTTCCTAACATCAGATTGTATAGTACAATCAACCTGAGTATAGGATGGTGAACATCAGCCTAATTATAACATGGAGATGAAAAAGACTTCAAAGAAATCAACACAGCCTCATTGACTTATAATACACTATTAAGCAGTCAAGTATATATAACTGGAGTACCCAAAGAGAAAAATCAATATAGGACCAGAAAAGAAAAGGAATTTTCAAACTTAATGAAAATGTAGATTGAAAGAATGAGCATCATCTGTCTGTTAAATTCTAATTGTTCAAAAACAGCTGAATTTTTATTAAGAGCTATGGGTTATTTAAATATGTGCTTATTTTCAAAGATTTGAATAATCACCTTGTAATAATGATCAAATTTGGTCTATGTTATGTCATGATTTTAAGGAATCTTATTTAAACCAGATATTTTGGATTTTGAGCCTTCTTGGCATTCTTGACAGGCATTCAAAAAATCAAAGTTTCAAACAATCTGGACTCTAAAATTTCCAGTAAATCTTGGACTTTGGTTTTTCCAGTTTGGGTCCAACTGAAAAAATCGAAGGACCTATGTCTCTCATCTTATAGAGACACCAACTAATCAGGCTATTTGGATTATATTAGAAGTACTGTCAAGATGTGACGTGGTACTAAATTTTAAGTTTCTATAATGGAAAATGCTATTAATACAAATGTTTGAGAATTATAAAGTCTAATGATCTTGTGTTACTAGACATGATAGTTATCTTAATGAGAAAGCCCCAGAGGTCTAAAGGGTTAAATACTTGTAATATCCTACAGGTACTTTCAAAAATACTGTGAAGTAAGCAAATGCCTCTTGTTGGCTGACGAGTTTATAATTTTAAACATGGCAACTTAAAGTCTTTTGTCATCCACAGTCATATATGATTTGCTGCTCATAAAACTAAAGCGTTGTTGGTTCTGTGTTTAGCTGTCCTCCTATAGGTTCCTATGGACTTTTTCCAGCCACTTCTATTGTATTCAGTATTTTGGGATGGCTCTGTAAACAGATGAAGCCAATAATGTATTAACAGTACCAACTGAGAGAAAGTATGGTTAACCAAGGTTACTAAAAACAAAAAGCAATTCAAATCAATTGGCAATCGACAAAAAGAGTTAAAAATTTTAAAAGCTATTATTAAAATTGCTATATTGGTCTATTATGCTATGTTATATGTGTGTACATATTGTATGTCCACATGGGGAAATTTTATTAAGCGTTTTATTTTAAATGGCTTATAGATAAGATTGTCCATAAATTTAAGCTGCTAAAATCAATCAAAGATACATTTTAATTTGTGTGACCTGAATCTGTGTATCATATGTTTTAAACTTGTTGGTAGAAAGAAACTAAAAACATTTTATATGGTTGTGCTTAAGTTTAATGGTTAAACAAACTACACCATGTTAGATATTTAAGAGGTGTTTTCAAATACATGATTCTTGAAATTTATAGAAGGCATTGGACCTTCTGGTAAATGTTTTCTTAAGTTGTTATCTAATGGTTGAAACTGTTTGCTAAGTAGTCATGTAATATTGCTATTGTCAGCAAGCAATCTAGGACTTGCTCCCTCATTTCTCTATTCTAAGCCCAACTTGTTCTTTCATGTCTCTTCTCAAGGTAGGAAACTAATTGTATTATGAAGGAATCTGTAGAACGCACAATTTAATCTTTAGACCTTATAAAAGAGATGGCTAACATTTTTCTGTAATAGCATAGCCAAAATAAGAGCTTAAATAATAATCTCATAGCTAGATTTATTTCACCATCATCGAAGTAAACAGTAAGTAGAAAAAAAAACTCCTTTTCAGACCAAAGGGAAAGAAAGTTTTTAAGTGAGAATATAATTTTCCTCATGGGCATTGTCTACCTTAGACAAACTACTACAGTACATGCCTGTGACTATAGACTTGTAGTTCAGGCCACCGAAGATTAGAGATGGGACTTGGGCACTCCCTTGACTTGCATCCTCTGGTCTGCTTTAACACAAACCAGGAGAAAAAGAAAGCTAGGCATCAGAAGCAATGGGAGGCAGGCTTATTAATGGCTCATCTGTACAGTGATCTGCCCTCAAGGAGACCCAACAGGCCAGTCTACTGCAGTGGCTTTCAAGGTGGTAAGCCTGGGCTTCAGCAGAAGTCAGCTTGTGAAAGGCCCTAGCAGCTCTGCCAAGAGTTGGATCACTGGAAATGGACCTGCCCCGGAGTCGAAGGACGCCTGGGTCAGAGCCACAGATCTTATTGGCTCTAAGCTGAAAAGCCCTTCACTCAGCCCAACTTCCAAAGTGACCACTGCAGCTGAGGGGACAGCCAAGTAGGGTCAGCAACATTGCAGGCAGAACTGTAAATTTCTTGTTAGAGATGCCCCCTGCCTTTACCTGGCCAGCTCTCCTCCCAGGCCAGCCAAGTAATGAAAGTCAACAGAGTGCCTTCCCCTAGGAGGTTCACACCTCCCTTAGGATATACCCCACGTGAAGAGATAGATAGGTCTGGGCCTCTTAACTTACAAGGCCTAAAGCCCACCAGATTATTATCAAGCCCCTTCTGTCAGGTTCTATTTGCCTCTCAATCAGAAAACTTAATTGTAGCTTAGACAGCACCTTTCTTAGCTCCTCTAATAATGACTCTGTCCTTTGTTCTAGACCCTGTCTAGCGCACTTGGGCCTCATTCCTTTGTAATCATAAACTCTACTCTACCACCAATGGCTCTACTCCCAACCTATGTGTACTGATGGTCCTCTTCCCCATTTAATGCTGTATAATTGTTCAGACCTGGTTAATGCCACTCTTAGGATCATTGGTTACTATCCTCGCCCTGTCTTTTATGACCTGGTCTAAATATGATCAGAGTCGGTAAACTTGGAAGGCTTCCATAGCCTTGGCAACTCATGACGAGAGCCTAGGGTGGTTACTGGCGCCATAAACTAGAGTGTCAATTTGTTGGGTCAACAACAGGAGCCACTGTGCAGTTGCTCCTCATGTGGGATCTCTGTCCTTAATGTGCTGTACATTTTGATTTAATGCTATAACTAGTACTCAAACAGTATGTTTCACTTTGTGTTGCTATGTGGGTGCAAACTGTTGAAACCTTTACTTAAAATATACTAAATTGATCTGTATATAAAGATAATTGAATATGAATCTTGATGTGAATGGAAAGGGAGAGGGAGCGGGAGAGGGTGGGTTGCAGGTGGGAGGGAAGTTATGGGAGGGGGAAGCCATTGTAATCCATAAGCTGTACACTGGAAATTTATATTCATTAAATAAAAGTTAAAAATATATTAAAAAAAGAATGAGCATCATCAAAATGGACATAATACCCAAAGCAATTTACCGATTCAATGCCGTCTAAATAAAAAATCTACAGATTCAATGTGATTCCAATCAAAATAGCAATGAATATCTTCTCATATCAGAAAAATGCTAAAATTCATATGAAAAAACACAAGAAACTGCAAATAACTAAAGCAGTCATAAATAACAAAAACAAAGCCAGAGGCATCACAATGCCAGGTTTTAAGACACACTACAGAACAGTTACAATCAAAACAGCCTGGTATTGGCACAAAAACAGACATGTAGACCAACAGAACAGAAGAGAAACCACAGAAATTAATCCACACATCTACAACCAATTAATCTTTGACAAATGAGCTATAATTAAAAAATGGTGTTGGAGAAGTATTAAACAAGACCCCTACCTTATATCTTAAATAAAAATTCAACTCTAAATGGATCAAGGATCTAAATCAAATAACTAAAAACATCAACTCATTAGAGAAAAACATCGAGACACTCTGCAAGACATTAGCATAGGCAAAGACTTCTTGTAAAAGACCACAGAAGCGCAGGCAATCAAAGCAAAAATAGACAAACTTGATTATATCACACTAAGAAGTTTTTGCACTGCAAAAGAAACACTCAACAAAGAGGCAACTGACAGAATGAGTTATTTGCAAACTATGCAACTGATAGAGGACTAATAACCAGGATCTATAAAGAGCTCAAGAAATTAAGCAACAACAAAACAAACAATCTAGCTAAGAAATGGGCAAAGGACACGAATAGGCATTTTTCAAATGATGAAATTCAAATGCCCAACAGACACATGAAAAAATGCTCAGGGACTAGTCATCAAGGAAATGCCAACAAAAATCACCATGAGGTCTGACCTCAACCCCATTAGAATGGGTATTATCCAAAAATCAAAATACAACTAAAGCTGGCAAGGATGTGGGGGGAAAGGTATTCTAATACACAGTTGCTCGGGATATAAACTAGTAACACTCATTAGGAAAGACAGCATGGAGATACCTCAGAAATCTGACAACAGATCTACCATATGAACTAGATATCCTACTCTAGTGACTCTACCCCCAAAAAATGAAAGCATTTGAAAGAGTTATCTGTTATTGTAGCTCAATTCATAATAGCTAAGATATGTAATCAACCCAGATGTCCATAAACTGATGACTGGATAAAGAAAATGTGGTATATATAAATAACCTATGGAATACTACTCAGCCATAAAAAGAATGAAATCCTGTGTTTTGTAACAAAATAGATGCAACTGGAAACCATTATTCTTATGAAATAAGTCAATCCCAAAAAGATAAATATCATATGTTTTCTCTAACACCTGGCAGCTAATATAGAATACAAAAATTGTACAGGAATGAAACAGACATTATAATCCTGTAAAACTTTTGTCTTCCTACTTTGTACTTGTTGAATATTATGGTTAGTGGTGCACTAAGCCTGTGATTATGCAGTGGATTGAGGGTGTGTCTTTGCAGGAATTAAGGAAAGAGGGAAGAGAAGGAAGGAATAGTCTTTGGAGTGGGGGGAAAGTGTGATAGTCTTCTTTGAGTTGTACGTATGAAGTACATCAGGTCTGTTCTCTATATATTTTTTTTTTATTTTTTGACAGGCAGAGTGGACAGTGAGAGAGAGAGAGACAGAGAGAAAGGTCTTCCTTTGCCATTGGTTCACCCTCCAACGGCCGCCACGGCCGGTGCGCTGCGGCCGGCATACCACGCTGACCCAAAGGCAGGAGCCAGGTGCTTCTTCTGGTCTCCCATGGGGTGCAGGGCCCAAACACTTGGGCCATCCTCCACTGCACTCCCTGGCCACAGCAGAGAGCTTGCCTGGAAGAGGGGGAACCGGGAAAGAATCTCGTGCCCCGACTGGGACTAGAACCCAGTGTGCCAGTGCCACAAGGCGGAGGATTAGCCTATTGAGCCACAGCGCCGGCCTGTTCTCTTTATATTAATAATAAATAATATCAAATTAGTTTGTGGAAATCTAGTTTGATATTAATAATCAGTTTAGTTTAACCAAGCTTTATAGAAGATTAGAACATTTTATCTGCATTGACAAAACACATACTTTTTACAATGCACCTAGAATGTCCAACAAGATAGTTTATTAGATGGAAAATATATTAAAATTTAATGTACTTGAAAGTAACAAAAATATGAAAAACAAGTGTTTTTTGATAAGAAATGGAATTTAATTTAAAGACAATGAAAACCAAGATACATAAAAATATTCCAATACTTGGATAATAAGCAACACAATTACAAACCATGATTCAAGGGGGACAATTATACCTACCTTTACAAAATGCACAAAAAAATTAATTTTGTATATAGCTCATACGTTTAAATATAAGGACAAAAACATCCTAAGTTCTTAGGGAAAAATAAGGCAGGCAGGAGTGATTAAATTTGGCATATAAACAGAAAATACATAAAAGTATACATTCACAAGCATCTATCACTTGATTCAGCAGACAGAATAACAGAATTCCTAAAAATTAATACTTTAATGAGAATTCAGACACAATCTCTTCTAGTTTGGGTGAGAAATCTGGGTGTCATTGTGATTAAATTATATGATAAATATCAGTCTCGAATTTGCTGGAACCAATTTCTCTGGTTTTTCTGTCATCTTTCTGTCAAGAATTTTGAAGGTGAATAACTGGAGGACAAAATTTTCAAGCTACAGAATATAATTTGTATCCATGGGTGGTAAAATCGCATAGCAAAAATATCAGTGAACTTGTTCTGCCTTTATAGCTAAGAATCATTGTGGTCCTGTGAAGGTAATTTCAACTCATGTGACTTTGTCTCATGTGTAAAATAAAAGCATTGCACCAGAAATGCTTTCTAACTTTATGGCTTTAAACCATCCTTGAAAGGTTGCTCCAAATTAATAAAAGATAGCTTGCAGTAAATAACAGCCTATATAGATGGAAATATAAAAAGTATATACTTTTTATACTATACTATACTAAAGTATACTAAAGTATAGTGTTTTGCTTCTTTATTCAAGTAACATTTCTGGGTAATCAAAGGAGAGAAATTGTCTCTTATGACTATTTTTCTGCAGGTATAGTCAGCTACTAATCTAAGAACGTACTTATGAGCCTTTAAATTTTTTTTTCATATATTTGACCTTTGTTGTGTTTCTTTGTTTCTTATTGTTCCTAAAGAGAAAGTTATTGGATGTATAAATCAGCATGAGGACATGTGCAATTTAAAATGCTTTTCCATTTTCAATGACCTTTTCTTGATGTGTGTATTTAAGTGCATTGTCTGTGACACCCCAGGATCTGCTTAGGAAAGTTAGTGAGTCCAAGAATTTTGAAAGGTCACATAGGTTGCTCTGCCATGCACTTGACAACCTTTGCTCCTTACTTAGAATCTGCTCGAGAAACACACTGTTAATAGGATGCTTGGTCAACAGATCTATTTAAATGGCTTAGGGGCTTCAAATCCGATTATTTGCCACTGTAATTGAGATTATTTTAGCATTCAATCATTTGAGAAAATAATATTTCCCATTAAGGATAATAATCCTAATAAGGGAAGACATATCCAAGTTTTGCCAAAAACCTAAAACAAGTCAACTACATTCTAGGTGCAGCTAATCCTTTCTCTATTTTACCTAACATGATCCCAATTTTACTGTACTTTTTCTAGTTAAATTGATTGCTTCATTGGGGCACTTAAAACTTACTCAAGTATCAGCTACCAAGGGACTGGGCTGTACTATCACATTTACCTACATGCCTCTAGACCTACCTGCAATATTCTAGACCTTACTTTTTGTAAAATGAGGAGGTTGGACATAATGTTCCCTTGATTCTATACAGGATCTGCCACACTATTGCATAAATAAAAAGAGAAAACTCTCATAAAGTTTCTACAGTACCAAAGTACAATGTATATTTAAACCTGTCCCTAACATATTTACAAGGCCTATAAAAAGAGGACATAACTGCAGCTGAGGGTATGGTCAAGTAGGGTCAGCAACATTGCAGGCAGAACTGTAAATTTCTTGTTAGAGATGCCACCTGCCTTTACCTGGCCAGCTCTCCTCCCAGGCCAGCCAAGTAATGAAAGTCAACAGAGTGCCTTCCCCTAGGAGGTTCACACCTCCCTTAGGATATACCCCACGTGAAGAGATAGATAGGTCTGGGCCTCTTAACTTACAAGGCCTAAAGCCCACCAGATTATTATCAAGCCCCTTCTGTCAGGTTCTATTTGCCTCTCAATCAGAAAACTTAATTGTAGCTTAGACAGCACCTTTCTTAACTCCTCTAATAATGACTCTGTCCTTTGTTCTAGGCCCTGTCTAGTGCACTTGGGCCTCATTCCTTTGTAATCATAACCTCTACTCTACCACTAATGGCTCTACTCCCAACCTATGTGTACTGATGGTCCTCTTCCCCACTTAATGCTGTATAATTGTTCAAACCTGGTAAATGCCACTCTTAGGATCATTGGTTACTATCCTCACTCTGTCTTTTATGACCTGGTCTAAATATGATCAGAGTCGGTAAACTTGGAAGGCTTCCATAGCCTTGGCAACTCATGACGACAGCGTAGGATGGTTACTGGCACCATAAACTAGAGTGTCAATTTGTTGGGTCAACAACAGGAGCCACTGTGCACTTGCTCCTCATGTGGGATCTCTGTCCTTAATGTGCTGTACATTGTGATTTAATGCTATAACTAGTACTCAAACAGTATGTTTCACTTTGTGTTGCTATGTGGGTGCAAACTGTTGAAATCTTTATACTAAATTGATATTCTCTATATAAAGAGAATTGAAAATGAATCTTGATGCAAATGGAAGGGGAGAGGGAGCGGGAGAGGGGAGGGTTGCGGGTGGGAGGGAAGTTATGGGAGGGGGAAGCCATTGTAATCTATAAGCTGTACACTGGAAATTTATATTCATTAAATAAAAGTTAAAAAAAATAAAAAAAGAGGACATATTTCTACATTTTAAATAGAGGTATAAAATACCCTAAATGAATAACATGAATCAAGATTAAAATTTTATAGATAATAAAGTAAATGAACAATCATTCTAAAATTTAGAAAATGCTATATTTCCACTTCCTGTATATCATAACACAGGTTTCTTGAAACCTGATTAAATATTTGAGTAAATGTTCACCAGACTTACAACTCTCAGCACATATTACAATTTTAAAATAAAAGAGAAATTTGTCATCACTATTCATGTTATAGAGGCTAAGAAACAACAATAAATTTAAGGCCAGGAAAGATTTCATTAAGAAGTCAGTACCAAAATTTAAAAATCACATCATTTTAGGGGCCAGCACTGTGGCACTGTGGGTAAAGCTGCCCTCTGTGATGCTGGAATCCCATATGGGTGCTGATTCAAGTACTGGCTGCTCCATTTCCTTCCTAGTTCACTGCTAATGGCCTAGGAAAAACAGCAAAAAGTGGTCCAAGTGCTTACATTCTTACACCCACATTGGAGACCCAGAAGCTCATGGCCTCTGCCTCACCCAGCCCCAGCCATTAGGGCCACTTGGGGAAAATGAACCAGTGGATGGATCTGTCTCTCCCTCTCTACCTGTAAGACTTTCTAATAAAGAAATAAATAAATCTTTAAAAATAAATAAATAAAATCATGTCATTTTATGTGCTTAGTACAAATATTAGCTATAGCTAAATTCACAAAGCACCTTCATGGCCCAATTTGAAATTTTAAGTGTTCATTGGTGGTACTATTAGAATGTGAACTCCTTAGAGACACTGTATGAAATGCCTACAAAAGTGTTCTTTTGGTAAGAATTTTGTCTTTGCTGAACTTTTCCTTTGATTTTTAAACAATCCACAGAATTTTGTATTTTTTTAAAAACAGTTCATAAAACAGAATAGTGAACCTCTCATCAAAAAATTGTTTTCAATGACTGCTAAAATGCTGAGTTTTAAAGATCACAAGAGTTTAATGGTAGATTTACTGAGAACATTTCTATTAAAATAACTCATTTTCCCCCTCCACATAAGTAGTATCAATTCTAAAATTAGTTAAAGTTAATTGTCTATTAACTTTTAGGCTATATATGTATGTGTGTGTATGTGTATGTGTGTGATCATATCAACCTGTGAAGTAGATAACTACCACAACTTTTTTGAACGATAATACTATTATATCATTAACTGTAAAACCTACTATAAGTCATTTCTATGTGCCACTAAGAAAGAAAGCAAAGCTGATAAGCTACGACATTCATTATAAGATATATTAAAGACATTAGAAAAAGAAAAAAATGTGCATTTTTTTTTTATTTGACAGAGTTAGACAGTGAGAAAGAGAGAAAAGTCTTCCTTCTGTTGGTTCACTCCCCAAATGGCCGCAACGGCCAGAGCTACACCAATCCAAAGCCAGGAGCCAGGTGCTTCTTTCTGGTCTCCCATGTGGGTGCAGGGGCCCAAGCACTTGGGCCATCCTCCACTGCCTTCCCGGGCCACAGCAGAGAGCTGGACTGGAAGAGGAGCAACTGGAACTAGAACCCGGCACCCATGTGGGATGCTGGTGCCGCAGGAGGAGGATTAACCAAGTGAGCCATGGCACTGGCCCAAAATTGTGCATTTTCAATTAGCAAGAGTGGCTGTCATTCCCATTTTATGCATAAATAAATTATAAGAGGAACAATAAACTATATTTTGCATAAAGTCATAATGTTAGCAGGTGACAGAGCTACAGTCTGGAACTAAGGTTCTCAGATATGGACCACTATTCTGCACTACCTATGATCAAAAACAACACAATTTATCTTGTACCAGGTTAACTGTTTACATATGAATAAGTTTTATGTCCAACTGTATTAAATACCTGGTCCTGTACAAAATGCCAAATATTTCTATTTCACTGAATCGAAAGCCTATATGAGCAAATGTCATCTATTGCATACATTCACATTCCTCAAACACAAGTTTGCTTTAGAATCACTTTGGTAGAAGTACAAGACCGATCTGTGTAGGCTCTATTTTCTTGTTTGCTGCCACTTTACTTTGACTACTTTCTTTCTCCAACCCATGCACTGATCTATCATCTCGCTCTTTCTTTCCCTTCCTCCCTTCCCTCCCACTCTCCCTCTACCTTCTCTCCTTCCCTTCCCCCAACAAGTTACTTTTTGTCTTGAACTCTGATGTGAATACACTTCAATTAAGTATTATTGCTAGTTTTTAATATTTAGAATTTTATTTTAATGTAAACCGTTAGAACCCTACAAGACAACATGATCTAAAGGTATGTTTTTCAAAGAGTACAACAGGCATTTAGGGGACATTTAATAGCAACCTTTTAATAGGAAAAATAAATAATAACCTGTACTTTTATTCATAAATCATTTTAAATACAGTATCACGTAACTTCAAAAAGTTTATGGTAACAGAATTTAAAAATTTGAAAACTATATGCAGATTTTTCATAATATGAATTTTCCATGAACTTTTTGAAGACTCCTCTATTGGTATATCATTTTAAGATTTGGAGTGCAATTACAATGAAATTTAATTCCCTGTATGGAAAAATATTGACTAGTGAAGAAATATGAGTATTTTTGCTTATTGATAATATAACCAGACATTTTTGTGAGGTTATTTGAAAACTGATGATCTTTACAAATATCTTAACATAGCCTGAGTCAGTGTTGAGTTAAATAACAATGGAGAGAGAAAAATAAGCCTCTCACTTAATTTAAATTCATATTACATAGATAGATAAGAAAATATAGTTTTGATTAAGGAGCTTTTTGTGGATTAGCTAAATTTAGCAGGGTATTTTTAAGACCTCTCTGGTAATTTGTGGTTCTTTAGATTTTCTTTTTCCTAAATATATAATAAAATTCCACAAAGTTGTTAAACTGCTAACAAATAAAAAAAGTTAAACAACCAATACAATCATTTAAGGCTTAGTTAATATTTATTTGACAAAAACAAAGAGGATATATTCTTATCAGAATAAGCAGGAAAAAACTATTACCATTGAAATGGTGAATTGAAAAGAAAATGCAAGGAATTTAAAGCTTATTATTATTTATAATTTTTTAGAAAAATATTTCTTATTTTTCCTTTAAAAATATCTAGTCAATTTGTTTGTAATAAAATCATTTTAAATTTAATTACATTGTTAAGTTTAAACTTGATATTCTTCCATTTATATAATTCATTGTTCTCTTGGTCAATGTTACTTCTTTTTTATTATTTATTTATTTTTGAGACAGACAGACTAACACAGAGAGCTCATCTAAGCTGCCTACTCCTCAAATGCCTGAAAGGTCTTGGGGGCTGTCAGTAAAATGGTGCCATCTTATCTGTGGTGCCATCTTAAGCCCCAGGCACCATCTTAGGCTCTGGCCCTCATTGCCACTTTCACAATAAGCTTCAGGGCCCCAGCCTGGCTTCCTAGAAGTTAGGTGACCAAATGGCCCAACCACAAGTGTCAGCTCCACTCCTCACCCAAATAGGTTTGCTGCTCTCACTTCCCTACCTCCTGCAAGACTATAATTGGACCTGCTTCCTCGCACACGTTCACTGTCTCATTCTCTCATTCTCTCTTTCTCTCTCTCTCACTCACTCACTTACTCCCTTTTCTCTCTCTCCCTCTTTGCCCTCTCCCTTCAACCTGTTGGTTTTCCCACTGTTACCAGAGAAGCAAAGGGTCCTTGTCTTCACGCAAGAAAGAATTCAGGCACGAGAAAGAGAGTAGTGGAAAGCAAAACAGCAAGGTTTATTAGGGTAGGGACATCTGAAAGAACAGATGGGCACTTCTCCAGACAGAACCTGAGAGAGAGCGTGCGGTTTACATTTAGGCTGAGGTTTTTAAGGGGATGGGTCTTGCCTTCCCTCACCCTTTCCTTCTTCTCCTCCCAAACAAAGGACTTGTTGGATGAGTTTTCCCCCTGAAGTTATCAGACAGGGGAGGATTGGCTGGCATTGCCTTAAAGGAAGGATGGTTATCAGGTAGAATGGGTGGGATACCCTGGAAGGATCCCGGCAGGACATTTGAAGTGCAAATGGCTGGGCTACACCTGAAAGGTTATTGGGATGACTTTAAGATGTGGATGCTGGACCTAGATGTCAATTCCTTAGGCCTTTGTCACACACACATAAGCTCATTTCTGACTTCCTACCTAACACCCCCACCCAACTATAAATGTTTCTTTTAACTCCAGTGTCTGGTATGTTTTGTGGTGGCCTTTCAGGGGCTAAAGTTGGGCACAGGGAACTCATCCAGGTCACTCTGTGCCTAACAGAAACCCAAGTATTTGAGTTAATCACTGCTGACTTGCAGGGTCTGCATTAGCTGGATGATGGAGTCAGAAACACAAAGGCAACAGTCAAACACAGGCACACCAACATGTTCTACCTGGCAACTTAACCTTTGGGCCAAATGCCTGCCCAGGTCAATGTATTTTCATTTTTAGACTATATAAATAGAACTGTATTCATATATTATTAGTTATATTAAAATATTCAGAATAACTCCATTCTTTTTTAATGAAAATTGATCTTGATGTTATTTTATGTAGAAATTATATTTTAAATGATTTGATATTATGTTGTGTTACTGGATATTATAACAAGAATTATATATATCATATATATAAACGAATATAATTTTAGTTCTTAAATCTTCTGAATAGGTTCTATAATCCTCATTTTATAGGTTAGGAGATAAAGACATGAGAATTAAATAATGGACCATGCGTACCTAGGATTTAAAGAAAGGTTGATTTCAGTCCAAAGCCAAACTAATAAAAAATATAGTCACACATATCAAATCTGCTTATTTCTCTTATACCTTGAACTCACTCCAGTATTCTGAAATTGTTCAAATCAGAAAATAAATTTTACCTAGAAATCTTCTATCTCTCATACTGAGCTGTCAAGATAGTAATAGAGGCTGGCGCCGCAGCTCAATAGGCTAATCTTCCACCTGTGGCACCGGTACCCCAGGTTCTAGTCCTGGTCAGGGTGCTGGATTCTGTCCTGGGAGTGCAGTGGAGGATGGCCCAAGTCCTTGGGCCCTGCACCCGCATGGGAGACCAGGAGAAGCACCTGGCTCCTGCCTTCGGATCAGCATGGTGCACTGGCCACAGCGCTGGCCGCAGCACTGCCATTGCAGGGTGAACCAACAGAAAAGGAAGACCTCTCTCTCTCTCTCTCTCTCTCTCTCTCTCTCTCTCACTGTCCATTCTGCCTGTCAAAAAAAAAAAAAGATAATAATAGAAATGATCATGGTTAACAATTACTGGATGTTTATTGTGATATACCTAACTGAAATATGCCACACAAATTAATTTAATTCCCAAGATAACTCCAAAGTAACATTATTTTCCAAATTTGGAAAATAAAGTATAGATGGTTTAACAAATTTATAGAAGTGCTTGCCTGGAAAAATTTAATTCTTAGTCCAAGTAGAAATATTATTTTAGAGTTAAAACAGAATGTAAATATTGTAAGGAAAAGGGGAGTGGAACAGAGAGAAGACAGGATTCGAACTTGCAGTTCAGACAAATTTATTCAAGAAGAAAAATAAATTCACAGAGGTGGAGCAAGCATTCAGGCAGGAAAGCAGAGAGCAGGCAGCCACTGGCTACACACTGGAGGGGCAACAGGGCAACAATGGAAGGACCCACCATGTTCCAGGCCTTTTATTTACTCCCAAAAGGGAGTGGTTACATAATCTAATTGGCAGGTGGGCATCCAGGTGGAGTCAGGTAGGGGCATGAGATCACATAGGGGGCCTGGTTACAGCTCACAAACCTGATTGATTGTATCCTATCACCCTGCCTACATCAGTGTGCAAACAGACAGAATATATGGCAGAGAGCAGGATCCTACAGTGGGCTGGGCCTTATATATCTTAGGGTGGGCTAAGGGTCCAGAAAGGGGTAGAGGCAAGTAGTTGGAGGTGAATTTCTCCACACAGGTTTTTCAGGTTTCTCAAGGGTTTTCAAATTTGAAAAAGAATGAAGGGGCGGGGTGGGAAACAATACAGGGCATGTGGCTGAGCTGGTCTCTTGAAAGAAGGCAAGCATAAGGGATAAAAGATAATTTTATCTACTTTCAGGCAAGGAACTAAAATAGCTGAGGTTTATGTCCTTGTTCTATCCAAAATCACAAAGCAGCTCAAAAAATCATGGCAAATTGTGTAAATCCAGCCTGCTGCCCACAAATTATAAATACTGTTGAACATTTTTAAAAGGAGTGTTAATTTTTGGCAGGTAATGATTATATGGAATCCAACCTTCACTATCCATAAATGAAGTGAAGTGCCAGGTTTGAAATGTTGGGTTAGTTTAAACAAACTTTATGACGCCTGCAGGCCTGTTTGCTGTTTCTCTTTGACTACCCGCCCCTGGGACTTTCCAGTAGTGGCATGTCATCTCCTTTCCTTGGCCCAGGTTGTCCCTACCCAAATGCAATTGTGGTTTTTCAGCTTTAAAAGATGACCCTTAGGGCCGGCACTGTGGCACAGTGGGTTAAAGCCCTGGCCTGAAGAGCTGGCATCCCAAATGGGCACCAGTTCCATTCCCAGCTGCTCCACCTCCGATCCAGCTCTCTGCTTTGGCCTGGGAAAGCCGTAGAAGATGACCCAAGTCCTAGGGCCCCTGTACCCACATGAGAGACCCAGAGGAAGATCCTGGCTCCTGGCTTCGGATCGGCGCAGCTCCAGCCATTGCGGCCATCTGGGGAGTGAACCAGTGGATGGAAGACCTCTCTCTCTCTGTCTCCACCTCTCTCTGTAACTCTGTCTTTCAAATAAATAAAATAAATCTTTTAAAAAAAAAAACCTTGCTTATGTTTGGGATCAAAAGACTCATTCCAAATTCTCAGTGTGTGGTGCTTCTCTGTGACTTGCTTTGGTTCCAACAGGAGTATTCCTTTGAGTGTCACCTGTGGTTTCTTTCACATGTAACAGCAGAATTGAATGGTTTAACAGAGAAGGCAACATATACAATCCTTAAGATATTTATTATTTGGTATTTTACAGAAAATGCTTGATGAACCCTGGTAGTAGAGAAAGCATTTAACAATGTAATCTGGAATATACCAATATTTCTGGATCATATTCCTGTTTTCAAGAAACAATGATTTGAAATAATTACATAATAAGCATGACAAATAGCAATGCTATAAGGAGAGCAAAGTCAGAGAGAGAGAGGATTCAGTTACTAATTGAGTGGATGAGGGATATTTATACCTTGGAGGACTGAATACATATATTTGTAGAGGAAATATGGCAGCAACCAGAGACAAAGAAAGAAAAGCAGATCCCTCCTCCCAACACAGATCTTGAAAAGTGGCTGCTTGCAATTTTAACTAGTGAAGCAACTGCCCACTGTCATCTTGTCCAGGGAGGGAAGACGTCCTAAGCTCTGCTTCTCTAAGGTCTAGCCATAAATCTGTCCTAATAAATCTGCCCCTGGTATCTCTTCTACAAACATGCTGGGCCCACCGACCACTGGAAGTGTGGTCCTAAGTTACGTAGGCTGCAATTTAAACCCACCAATGCTGTAACAGCTAAGGTGTGATGCTGATGAACCTATACATATTGTAAGAAACTTGGGATTGTTGCTCAGTTCTCAGGAAATGATTCTAGCTGAGCCCACTGGCATAACAAACTGCTTCGATCCTGCACTGTCTCTGGTGCCTGTTTGAACAAAGGGAGTCGTCCCACCTCAGATTTCTATAACATTAACCTCACCTCCTTTCACAAATCATTAAGAGGACAAAAATCCACAAAGAGAATGAGAGAAGACAACAGCCAATGAGAATCAACAAATTTTGGTAAAGAGAAGTGGGTACCCTATGCAACAGGGAAAAAAAATGAAATTTGAGGACCTTCAGAGGAAGTCAGCAAAAAATATTTACACATTAGAACCCTGTAGACAACAGGCAGTTAGAGAGGCATTAGCTTCACAAAAGACAAGCTTGGAGAGGAGTAGCAGTGAAAAAGTGAGAACACAGTATAAATACTTTTTCTGTGGAGCAGTTAAAATTCCAAATATCTTTGCCCTCTCTATGCAGTAGGTAAAAACTTAGCTTCATCATAGAAGAAACAAAGTTAAATGGAGGTTGGTCTTAAGTTGGCTGCACAAAGCCTAGCAGAAGACACGAGTGAAGGCAAAGAACTGAATATAGATGCATAAATAAAACAATAGAGGATATGCTCTATTTTCTATCACTGAGCTCCAAAATCCTCCCTGAAAATCTCAAGTCCTAGAAGTTCTGCAGATAAACTGAAAAGTCCAAGACCAGACCTATAAATTCATAGTTGCCTAATAAATCACCAGGTATCCATTAAGTATCACCTAATAACATCCGAGCCAACAAACTTTGAATGAATACTCTCCTCACTATAAATGGAATCTGACACCCTGTGCAAGGGTAATTGACCTCCACCTGTTATAGACGTGCTCCAGATGGATAATAAAAAGAGCTAGTTCCAGGGAATGCTACACACTCCTTCCTACTTGTTATCAAAGGGCCAGCTGGGTCTAAGCAAACCCATACTGACTCTAGAAACCAGTTCCCCACCTGCTATGGTCAGTGGCATACCTAGGGCTTAGCCACATACCTAAGGTGAGATAGTTGTGTGCCTCCTGAAATTTTGCCTTGAAGTTATAATTTACTGGGTCCTATCTTGCAGTTGTGATTTGTTAATCCCTGAGGGCCTAAAATAACAGTGTGCTCTCCAAAACTGCCCCAAAACTGCTTAGAAACTATCCTGTTACTGCCTTGGGACATTTAGGGTATAAAAATAAGGAAAGACAGAGGATGGGGCTTGACTCTTGAGACAAAAGTCTAGTCAAGCCCACATATGTAAATAAACTGAAGCTTTCCCCCCAAAGCCTCGAGTTGCCTTTGGTTTCTTTGCTCTTTTGTCCATAACATACCCACCCACCTACCATATGGATGCCTCTAACTTGGACTCTGACACTGTACTATAAGCCTTCTCTTTGTGTGGATACCTGCTATGGTTTGGGTATTAGTTTGGAGGCTGAGTGCTTTCTAAATGCCCATGTGTTAAAGGCTTGACTCCCAAAGTCTTATGTTAATGGTACTAAGAAGGTAGAAACTTAATCCAATTGGTATTTGGAAGTAAGGCTTTGAGGGGAGTGATTGGATTTGACTAGGTCATTAGCATGGAGTCCCATGGTTAAATCTTGGTGACTATAAGAGACCACACAGATATTGGCAACAAATGTGCTTCCTATCTTTTGTCATGTGAATGTTCTGTTCCACCTAAGAATTCAGCCAGCAAGAACACCATATCCAGAGGTCAAACGGATGGAATCCACAAGATCTTGAAATAAAAAGCTCACGACCTTGAGCAAATGTTCCTCTTTCCTTAACTAAGGACAGCTGCCTCAGCTATTTCATTATATTGATGGAAAACTAGTACAATGGCTTTCTTACTCTGCTTGGGAATCTGCCACCCAGTTTTAACTCCAGGACCTTGTTTTGGGCAACCAAATCTCTTCCTTCCCCAAATCTGTTATTTACCTTGATCTCCCCCATTGAATGGCTTAAGGCCTGCATTTTTAGGGAGTTATGGAAGATGAGATGGTAAGGGGAGTCGAAAGGTGGGAAGGGGAGGGGAAGAAGAGGAAAAACAGAATGAATATTATATTACTTTTAACAAATGTGCTGAGCAAGATTCTCATAAGAAAATTAAAATGTGATTTTATTTGTGTTGCCTGCTGATTTACTACAATTTATCAAGAAGGGGAATCTTTACATCTTCATTTGGGTATTACTTTAGACCATCTCATAAACTTTCTTTGACTTACATTCTAAGAATTTCATGACACTTTTCCTAAAATAAGAAAACACACAAAAAGTCTCAATGTGTTCCCTACAATACCCAGTTTTGTGCAATCATCACATTTCAAACGTAACTTACTATTAGACCCTCTCTTTCCAGCTTATGACAGTAGAGGATAGAAGACCATCATTGATGTTTTGGGGGGCAGCTCCACCTGCCTTTCTGTTACAAAATCCCTCCTGCTTGCCATTCAGGGGCCAGTCTGGAGGGAATGCTACAGATTCCTTACCACATGTTATCAAAGGGCCAGCTGGGTTTAAGCAAAGAAGTACTGACTTTAAAAATCAGTTCCCCACTTGCCATAAAGGCCTAGTCACATACTTAAGTTAGTTGTGTGCCTCCTGAAATTATCTTTAAGTTATAATTTACTGCTTCATGGTTCCTATATCCTAAAACTATCTTACCTTGCAGTTGTGATTTATTAATCACTGAGGGCTTAATATAACAGTGTGCCCCCCCACCCTGAAACTGACCCAAAATTGCCTGGAAACTGCCTTGCTAAATTTAGGGTATAAAAATAGGGAAAGACAGAGGATTGGAGTCTAGTCAAGCCCACATGCATAAATAAACTGTGCCTTTCCTCCTGAATGTCTTTTGTCCATAGCATTTCCAAATCCTTCTGCACTGAGCCTCAGATTTCATCAAGATCAGGTTAGCAGCAGAGAGCAGAGGTAAAGAGAGGAGGCCACACTGGACACTTTCTATTTTAACGTCACCCCTTCTGGGCCATGAAGTACTGAAACTGATACTGCAGGTTTTTCATCTTCTTTTTTAAGGTATTTATTAATACATTAAATTACCAGTGTCACAGCAAATGGATAATTACTTTAACACAATTTTCATAAATTCTCATGTTAATATATTAATATAAAGAGAAAAGATTCCATGTTGTTCCTAGATACAATTCTAAGAATAACTTCTTCCATTTTTCCTTCCTCCCCTCCCACTTCCCTCCTTCCATCTTGCCTGCCTTTCTTTTTCCCTTCTTTTCCTTTCCGCCTTCTTAAATTTTTGATATAACATATTTTCGATTTAAATTATAGTCAAAGGCTTACTGATTAAATAAAGAGTTCAACAAGTAACAAGTAAAAAGAGCATAGTTCAGCAGGAATATCAGCAAGGAATGCAAACAATAATAAAATGAAAACATGCCCATTTCACTCATATACAGTCAGTTTTAAAATAATCACATATCATTGAAGCTACAGTAGTATATCTCTCTATATTAACTACCAAAAATAAGAGAAAACATAGTATTTTTCTTTATGGGTCTGGCTTATTTTGCTTAGCACAATGCTCTCCACTGTACCCACCCTACATTTTACATTTTACATTCCCTGTTGGTGGGAATATAAACTGGTACAGCTATTACAGAAAACAGTATGACAATTCCTCAGAAAACTTAAAACAAATCTACCATATGACCCAGCTATTCCACTGCTGCGAATATATACAAAGGAAAGGAAAGCAGTATATGAAGCATTTACCTGTACTCCCATGTTTATAGCAGCTTACAATAGCTAAACCAACCTACCCATCTACGAACTAGTGACTGAATAAAGAAAACGTGGTATACATACATGATGGAACATGACTTAGCCGTAAAAAAGAATGAAATCTTGACATATGCAACACTTCAGGTTCTTAAAGTGGTAAAAAGCTGATTAACAGGGAAGAATAGATAAAAATCTTATATATTTTGGTGATAATGAGTTAATTGCAGAAATATCAGAAAATTGCTGTACAATATTGTGGGTCAACTGATGTTTATCATCAGAAATGCTTATAAAATTCTAAAACATTATTCAAAATGTGAAATATCTACTTTTACTGGCTTCTTGCATGCTCTGCCACTTATAAACCAATGAATTAAAAAAGAACAGGAATACCCTCTCCCAAATCACGATGACTTAGCATTTGCTGTCATAACACTGAAATATATCTTTGTCCTTTACAAGCAGAAATTAGAAAGTGTATAACATTTGAAAAATTCATGATGTCTGATCTATTTAATTATACTAAGCTTTTAGCAGAGAATATCTAATAAAGATTGACTCAGATATTAAATAACTTGTTTAACCCTTAACTGAGAGGAAGAACTGAACTAAAGGTAACATCGTTTCAGTTATTCAGCTAACTTTCAAGGAATAGTCCTTGTATTTCAAGTCTAATCATACAGTACATGTTCAAAAGAAAAGGAAGGGGGATGGCACTGCGGCATAGTGGGTAAAGCCACCACCTACAGTGCCAGCATCCCACATGGGCACAGGTTCGAGTCCCGGTTGTTCCACTTCTGATCCAGCTCACTACTATGGCCTGGGAAAGCAGTGGAAGTTGGCCTAAGTCCTTGGGCCCCTGCACCCACGTGGGAGACCTGGAAGAAGCTCCTGGCTCCTGGTTTTGGATTGGATTAGGTTTGTGAGCTTGAAGACCACGCCTTTATCATGACCCTGTGTGGCCTTATGCCCCTACCTGGCCAATCAGGCTAATTAACCACTCCCCTTTGAAACTGGATTAAAAACCTGGGACATGGTAGGCTCACTCTCTTCTTTTGGCTTTTTGGCCTTTTGCCAGTATGGGCCCATGCTGGCCTGTGCCTCCAGGGTGCGTGGCCTTCCTGCCACCTGCCTCATGCTTCCTGGCCTGCATGCTCCTCCACATGGCTGACCTCTGGTACCTGGTATGAATCTAGATTTCTCTTTCTCTCTTTTAGATAGGGCCCTCATTCTTTTATGTATCTCTCTCACTGGATAAAAGCTTAAAACGTATTGTGCTGCCTCGTTCATTTATGCCGGTATTCAGAATTCTCTGAATATCAGGGAAGAACCCCCACAAGCTTATTTTATTATTGGGAATTTATTAATAAGCACACAGTGATATCATATGGTACCCCACACTATGGTATCACGGCCATTGTGGCCATTGGGGGAGAGAATCAGTAGATGGAAGACACCTCTCCCTTTCTCTCTCTATCTCCCTCCATCTCTCTCTCTGTCTCTGCCTTTCTGTAACTCTGCCTTTCAAATAAACAAATAAATCTTTAAAAAAAAAATAAGAAAAGGAGGCAAAGGGATTTTATTTAAAGTGGGGAAAGAAGTAAGCACTGGCCATCAAAACTCTATGAAACCTGTAACTCACTCCTCTTGGTAGAGATACTTTGATTATTTAGTATCCCCCACCACCTGCAGTAATCACATTAACCTGTGCTATACAGAAATTTTCAAGGAGGTAATATATGTTATATTTTAATAAAAATAAACCCATGGCCATACATTTGCCATAATTTTAAAGCTAAGCTAAATGTATGGTTTTGCAGAGAAAGACGCTAATGATTGCTTTTCATTCTGTTAGGTAGGAGGTTAAAAATTAAAAATTAGCCTTAGTGTAGGAGAGGGGCCTGAGAAAAACAAAGCATACACAGAAGCTCACCTTAGAAGCAGCCTAGTATTTTACACTTCAAAGTTCTACCCATACCCTGATAACTTTACAGGTGGCCTCAACCTTCCCCTCAAGGATCGCTCCCCAGAAAAATCCTCTCTTCTCAGCACCAAATCAGGTATCTGGCCTGATAACATTGAGCAATAAAATCAGTACATCCTTCTTCCAAGGAAGGCACCTTGGGGGCAGCTCCTCTGCCTGGTGTCAGGTGGGCTCCCCAGTTTGATAGCACTGAGTAGTGAAAACTTTTGCTCTAGAGGAGGAGGAGGAGAAGAACTGGACCCCTTTCCACAGCATGAAACAGACTGCACTCTCGGCACTCAGCTCTCTGCTGAGCTATCCGCCTGACCTGCCAGGTGTATTCTCTCCATTTAACCACGTAGCCTTGCATTTCACACTCTGAGTGACTGGGCACTCTCTCTTGGATTCTCTCCTATCTGTTCTGAGGGATGCCCTACCCCATTAAACCTTGCTACCTTGCTTACCACTGGTCCGTCTCACATCTGAATTCTTTCTTGCATGAGGACAAGAACCTACCCCATGCCATCTACACTAACAATTCTATTCCTCTTCTGCCCTGCTTTATAAAAAATTGTATTTAAAGTATACAATATAATATTTCAATATACATAACCCTAATGAAATGATTACTACTGTCAAGGAAATAAACATACCCATTTCATCACATACTTGTTTGTATGTGTGTGTGTTTTTGTGGCAAGAACATTTGAAATCTGTTCTCTTGGCGATTTGCAGTACATAATACACTACTATTAACAATAGTCATGATGCTCTAAATTAGATCTCTAGACTTCATCATCTGATATAAATACAACTGTGTACCCTTTGACCAGTATATTCTTCCAGTCCCACTCTCTCGTCTGCACCAATGTTTTAATATTCATTTCTATGCATTAAACTTTTCGATGTCATACAGAAGTAAGAACATGAAGTATATTTTTCTATGTCTGGTTTATTTCAATTAGCATAATGTCCTACAGACTAATCCATATGGTCACAAATAGCAGAATTTATTTCTTTTCTAAAAGATCTATTTATTTGACATGCAGAGTTATAGAAAGAAGGAAATAATCAGAGACAGATAAAGAGATTTTCCATCTACCAAATCACTTCCCAAATTGCTAAAATGGCTGGGCCTAGTCCAGCCCAAAGCCAAGAGTTGGAAACAGGTCTCCTCCATTGGTGGCAAGGACCCAAGTACTTGAGTTATTCTTTGCTTCCCTACCAAGTATATTAGCATGGAGCTGAATCATAAACACAGCAGCCAGGAATCAAACCAGCATTCCCATATGGATGCTATCTTTCTAAAGTGGAGGTTTAATCAGCTGTGCCCCAACATTGGCCCATTATCTCTGTGTGCATGTGTGTGCATGTGTGTGTGTGTATGTGGTGGGACTTAAGTCCATTGTTGCACAATCTTCAAATTTAATGAATAAAAGGATTTAGATTGAATCAGTTTGCTTCTTTCATTGATTCATCCTTTTTGAGCATTATCAGTTCTTCCTTCTTCCTATACAAATGAATTGGTAGAACAGATCAACAAGTGAAACACAAAAGTGGATAGAAATGAGGGCAAACTACCAGTAAGAATAAATGCTGGGGTTTCCTCATCACATCCATGTCAGGCCTTAGGGATAAGCTGTTTGGCTTTTCAAAGGCCATTATTTTGGCATGCTGATTGAGAAAGTATCAATAAGTCAATTAGATTTACTTAGTTTAAACCTCAGACACATTTCATTCTTTTAAAATGTCCCTTGCGGTTCCAATGGACTATTATAGGTCAGCAGAACTCTGGTTTAATACAAATATTTGTGAATCAAGTCCAATGTTAACCCCTATCTTGGTATTAAGGTGTTCTTTGCTTTTCTATGTCTTCTAAGAATAGATAGATATTCAGATATACATATAATTATGAACTTTTTTCCCCCTTAGGAGATTTCAAGTCTTCTGTAGTCATGGCAATGAATTGAGAATTTATGGTTTCATTATAAGTACTCTAAGTTTGCTATAACTAATGAATTAATTAATATGGTTCTGTGCAGTTGCTCTTATCTCTTAGCTATTTTACTACTAAAATGAAGAGGAGTCAAGTTATATAATAACATTTTCCAGACCAGATAAAATAGGATACTGCACAATTTTTTTGTACTATAAAATGTGCTGTATAAGGACTGATACTATTTTTAAAGTGAATAAAAATGCGGCAGAAAAGGAAGATAACAATCAGACTTCACAGAGCTTTGGGTTTTAAAGCCATTTAAAGGAGGTATTTCTTTATCCTAAAAAATGAAATAATTATAGCTTTGCTTTTAAAATATAACTCTAGAAGAAATGTGGAAAATAAATTGGTAGAACAGACAAGTGAATAAAATAGGAGAGTTTTACAGAAGTCAAATAAGTCACGATGGTATCTTGGATCAGAGTGGCAATAAGGCCAAAAAACAGGAATGAATAGACCAACAATTCTTTCCATTGTGCTGAAAACTGTATTTTAAATTAAATTTTAATTACACAATTATGTGCAAATATTTTCTCCTTGCAGAAAAAAAGTTAGTTGAAAACCTATTTTTAGCATTCCTTCCCCCAATTTTTGTCTCTACACAAAAGCTGCTTGTGGCATTTATGTTTCTGGAACCCGTTCTACAGTTGTAGTGCCATAAAACATCCCCTAAAAGAAAAATAAGTTTTCTTTCACCATATAAATTGTTCTGGGCTTGCTTTATATCTCAGCATGTCTCTAAGATACATTTTTTTAATACATTAAAAATATTTTATTCTTTTCAACTGCTAAAGGCATTCTACTGCTATATTGAACATTTGTCATGTTTTAGTCACCACTCAGATTTTTTATTGTGAGGAATTCCTCTCTACCCTCTTCATATAAAATTCTGCCTGGATAATAAATATAACTCACTAGTTCTCATTATGAAATCTGAGAGGGCAGACTCAACCCAAGATCACCCTATTATTTGCATGTTTGCAGAGTATGGTGTGGGCAGTCCAATAACCTTGGCCAATTGGTCATTTTTTCCCAGAAATTTTATACTGAATGTCCATTTCTTCTTGCAGCAGTGACCTGACCAGACTGGCTCTTCAGTAAAACTGTATTAGCCAATCTTGCTTCCTAGTCAGAGATTCTCAGATTCCTATACTGTTCCAAATCAAAATTTAGTATTTCTGCCAATTTAGTGAACTTCGAAAGTCTTGCCAATAAATCTGACTACTATATCAAGATACCATCTCTCTACTCATAACTTAATAATGTTAACTACTGAAAAAAAAAAGGTACTACATTTACAAAAAGAGACTAAGAGACTGAAGCCACTATTCTCAGGAAATATAAGGTACAGTAGTAGTCTTACTTGATTTATATTGAGAAAAAAGTCAACTAAAATTATGCTTATATGCTGAAGTACAATCCTAGCCATCAATAACATTCAATAGTAAGATAATTAATTTTAAAAATTTGTGATCAACTGGAGCAATGGTTGAACCTATTTATCACAATTATTTTGTATTATTATTATTTCGGGTTACCATCTAATAGTTGTACCATTTTATGGGCTGTATTGTAATATTGCAACAGGTGTATATAGCATTACAGATCAAATAAAGTAATTAGCTCTTTCATCTATGATTTCTTAATGTTTGGCATTCAAGCTCCTCTCTCCTATTTCTTCATAAAACATATAATATTTCTGTCACATCACCTTGCTGTGGAACTCTACAGCTTAATTCTTTCATTGTGCCTTTGTTTGGCTACCAGTTTCTCCAACCCATTTCTGTTCATTTCCCCTGTACAATCCTGGTCTACAGTAATCTCTCTCTATTCTATATTCAGATCAAAGTTTTGTTTTTTTTTTTTTTTTAGTTTGCAATCTAAAAACAAAAAGTTTATCTGAACATAGAATACTGATTGCCATTTAGAAGAAATCCAAAAACTGTCAGCTTTTGCAATATAAATAAAAGTTTACATAGAAAAATAAACCTCCAAATAAATTTATAGAAATTCAAAAAATAGAAAAGCAATTAAGGGCTATTATAAGATAACTGACTGAAAAACCTGTAAAACTAAAAAGTCATAAAGGTATAATGACCATAGAACAGAAAAAAATTAAAAATATGGACCAATGTGAATATGAAATATTAAGGTATGGAAAAGGAGACATAACACATGTGTTAGGTATACAGTAATTCCTTTCTGTAAATATTTATTTATTTATTTATTTGAAAGGCAGAGTTACAGAGAGGGAGGCAGTGAGAGAGAAGTCTTCCAATGGCTGATTTACTCTCCAAATGGCTGCAATGGCCAGAGCTGGGCTGATCTGAAGCCAGGAGCCAGGAGCTTCTTCTGGGTCTCCCATGAAGGTGCAGGGGCCCAAGGACCTGGTCCATTTTTCCATTTTCCACTGCTTTCCCAGGCCATAGCAGAGAGCTGGATCAGAATTGCAGCAGCTAAGACTCGAACTGGCACCTACATAGGATGCTGGCACTGCAGGCAGCAGATTTTCCCATTATGCCACAGTGGCAGCCCCATATAGTAATTCTTAAAATACAAAAAATATGGTGGGTGTTTGGCCTTGTGATTAAGATATATGGGCATCCACATCCCATATCAGAGTGCCTGGGTTAGAGTCCAATCTCAATCCTGACTCCAGCATCCTGCTAGTGCACACACAGGGAGGCAGCATGTGATTGCTCAAGCAGTTTGGCTCCTGTCACTCTTGTGGGAAATGTGGATTGAGTTTCCTGGCTCCCAGCTTCATTTAAGCCCAGTTTTGATACTTAGGAGAATTTGGGGAGTGAATAGTGGAAGGGAGCTCTCTCTATACATATTTCTATCTCTATCTGTCTCTGAAATGAATAATAAATACATTGTTTAAAAATATTTTATTTTTATTTATTAGAAAGGCAAATTTACAGAGAGAGGGAGAAACAGAGAGAAAGGTCCTCCATTGGCTGGTTCATTCCCCAGATGGCTGCAATGTCCAGAGCTGAGCTGATTTAAAGCCAGGAGACAGGAGCTTCTTCTGGGTCTCACATGTGGATGCAGGAGCACAAGCACTTGGGCCATCTTCTACTGCTTTCCCAGGCCATAGCAGAGAGCTGAATTGGAAGTGGAGCAGCCAGGACTAGAACTGGTGCTCATGTGGGATGCCGGCACCATAGGTAGAAGATAAACCTACTGTACCACAGTGCTGGCCCCAATACATTTTTATAGATAAGTTTTAAAACACAGAGGCTGATGCTGCAGCATAGTGGGTAAAGCCTCTGCCTGCAGTGCTGGCACCCCATATGGCCACTGGTTCTAGTCCTGGCTGCCCCACTTCTGATCCAGCTCTTTGATATGGCCTGGGGAAGCAGTAGAGCATGGCCCAAGTCCTTGGACCTCTGTAGCCATGTGGGAGACCTGGAGGAAGCTCCTGGCTCCTGGCTTTGGACTGGTGCAGCCAACTGGGGAGTGAACCAGCGGATGGAAGATCTCTCTCTCTCTCTCTCTCTCTCCCTCTCCCTCTCTCTTCTCTCTTTCAAATAAATCAATAAATCCCCAAAATAAATAAATAAATAAATAAATAACCACAATGTATGAGAGGAAGGAGGAAGAAGGGTTGGAACGTGGAAAGGAAGGAAGGTGGGGGGGAGGAATATCACTGTTCCTAAATCTGTATATATGAAATACATGGAACTTGTATAACTTAAACAAAATTTTAAAAAAGAAAAAAAAAATACAATGTTTGGACACAGATAAGAGGGACTTCACACACTTAACCCCATTTCCTAGAATAATTTCCGAACTGATCAGAGATACAAATTTTAAGCAAAAAAGAAAAAGAATTAATTTACTACTTTGGTGGGTGAAGATATTTTCATTTGTGTTAAAATAAAAAAAAAAGGGAGGGGGAGGAGGGGACAGGTGTTTGGCCTATGAGTTAATAAGCCTATGTACCACACTGAGTGTTTACGTATAATACCTAGCTACAGCTCCAGACTCAGCTTCCTGCTAATGCATTTCCTGGGAGGCAACGGTGATGGCTCAAGTGACTGAGTTATTGCCATCTTTATGGAAGGCCTGGATTAAGTTGCCAGCCCCCAGATGCTGTGGGCACTTAGGGGAACCAGCAAATGAGACCTCTAGCTTTTTCTCTACCTCTCTCATTTGTTTGCTCTTTCTCCTCCTTTTTAACTCCCTCTTGCCTCTCAAAAAAAATTTTTTTAAATCCAGAGCAATAATAATTAATAATTTAATCTCTCAAAAATCTTTTCATAGTATAGAAGCATCAAAAGCAAACTTAAAAGAGAAACTGAGAAGATATTTCTGACAAATATCACAGGAAAAGTAGATCTAAAAAATGAATTTATATAATATGTAAATTTTCAAAAATAAATTAATGAGCCGGGCTCACTAGGCTAATCCTCCGCCTGTGGTGGTGGCATCCCAGGTTCTAGTCCTGGTTGGGGCATCGGATTCTGTCCCGGTTGCTCCTCTTCCAGTCCAGCTCTCTGCTGTGGCCCTGGAAGGCAGTGGAGGATGGCCCAAGTGCTTGGGTTCTTCACCCACATGGGAGACCAGGAGGAAGCACCTGGCTCCTGGCTTCGGATCAGCGCAGCGCCAGCCATAGTGGCCATTAGGGGGGCCATTTAGGGGGGGTGAACCAATGGAGGGAAGACCTTTATATCTCTCTCTCTTACCGTCTAACTCTGTCAAAAAATAGAATAAAAATAAATAAAGGAATGGTGTTTGCAGTATCTATTAACGTACCATTTGGAGGGCCAGTGCTGTGATGCAGTGGCTATTGTAGGCATTTGGAGAGTGAACCATTGTCTTAGAGGAGCAGGCACTCTCACAGCTCTTTCTCCCCCCTCAAATTAATTAATTAATTAATCTATAAGTCCAAAAATCCTCCAAACACACAAAATAGTAAATGAAATTTATAGTCATTAACATTTTAAAAACAATTTTTGTAATATATATATTATAATTAGACCCAAATACCATTTCTCACCTATGAAATTAACAAATTTTAAAACCAAACAACACAATCAATTGGTAAGTTAAAAAGCATGCAGTGGGCTCACTTATTCCTATAGGAATAAAAAAAATCTCAGTATACTTATGGAGAGGAGTTTGGTAATTAACCCAAACGCCCTCTCTTATTCCTAGAAGTTCACCCTAAATAAATATTCTGAACTTGGAAATAACATATGCACATAGTTATTTGCAATTTAATTACATGTAAAAGCAAATATTAGAATAATTTTAGTACCTACCCATGGAGGCTGGGTATAAACACTATGATAAACACTGCGAATGACATAAGAGAATTACACAGCTGTGAAAATAATTGTAAGGACATACATAGCCTGATATGGAATAATTCCAGGATACATAATTAAGGAAGCACAAATTATTAAGAGAAATCCAGTTATGTCTTTACATTTTTTTGCTTTCACATGAGGTTTGATATTTGCACTCAAAATAACATCAATTAACACACTAAGAAAATTCTCAGATATAACTTGACATGTACATTTGTGTTTCTCATTGTTCAAGGTGAGGTGAAATCACAAATAGAGCTTTATCACCTATTCAATTTGATTCAACTCCAACACTCTCAAGGGCATTCAATGTTGAGGGAAGCAATTTTCTTCCTTGTAAACCTTGTTTTCTCTTATTTTCTTTGTCACTCCCTTTGGGTACTTTGGGTCCACCTTTCCAAATGCCAACATTTACATGAGTGTCTGAGTTTGAAGTCATGAGGGCAAAGTTAACATATCTCTATGCTCTCCAGAAGTCTATTTTTCTTAACACTGAAACAAGTGAGATTTACTGAGACAAAGCCGTAAGAATTTTCTAAAATACAAAGCTTCCTGAGATTACATTCAAAAATGAAAACAAAAATGTGCCTATTTACTTTATAAAAAGCACTATATTTGCTGATGGAAAATAGTGTCTTTTTGAAAGATTATATATAATGCCAGCTGTCTTTAAAGGCTTATGATAATGATGGGTTAGGCTAACACTGGATCTATATCCTGCAGGTTGGAAGCAAGGGTCAGATGGAAGAAGCAATTCTGAGGCCTTATAGGTCATTTATCCTGACCCTATGATGTCCAGCGAGACATTCATAAGGCAGCTCAAATTTCTAAGCTGAAAAACAACTTCAATTCTATCACAACTCAAGTTGGTAGAAAACAAATAGAATGTTCTAAAGGGAACTGACTCCTTTTATGTGAATCAGGACTTTATCCTTTTTCAAAAATTCCCTAAATTGTTATATTCTAATATCATTTCCTGATTTTCTAGTATAATATTTGAATTTCTCAAAAATCCTCAAATGAAAATTTAAAGTTGTAAGTCTTATAAAGAAAGTAATGATGTATTTTACTCAAAATGTAACTCTTAAGTGAACTCTGTGCACTTTTAAAGTTTTAAATCTTTCAGAAAATATCTAGAGAACACTACCCAAGCACATTTTACTTCTTTTAGAGCACACAATTGTGCTTCTACAAGCTATATATGTGCAAGACAAATCAAAACAAAACTTTCTCCAGAAATAATGTGACAGATGCCTTCACATTTTCCATTTGAGGGAGACAGTAGGGAAAAAGTTTTCTGAAGAAGCAGGACAGTCTCAGGAACTTCAGAGGAAACTGAACATTTTGACATCATCTGACATACTTTCTAAATGCAATTAATTATTCACAAGCAAAGTTATCAGTATGGAATTCACAATGACTTGGTATTCTGTGATTTTTTAAAAAAGAAAAAAATAGTTTTACTCCTGGAAACAAAAGGAGAATAAAAAATAAAACTAAGTGTTGACAGTTTTAGCTTTCTACATGTTTCTAATTTAATTTCACATGTTCCAAAATACATGACATTATTTTATAATAGTCAACTGACTTGAGAGTATGTAGAAATATTCTCCATTACCTCTCATTATACTATTTTAGTTTGCCAAATTGTTACTCCTAAGCAGCAAATACTACTGGCATACCATTTTTTGTGAAAAATGTTAATTTTCTACATAAAGATTGTTAAAACTCATCAAAATATGATTTTAAATATTTAATTCTTTCCAATACTTGGAGGTCTAAGCTGTTATATATTAACGTTAGCCGTCGCAAAACACACTGAACACTGGAGTAAGGGAAAGGGTTTACTGGAGAACACCCAACAGACCGGAGTAAAGGGGCAGCGAAGGAAAAAGAAAGTATAAGAGAGAGAGCCAGAGGAGACAGAGCAGAGAAGAGAGAGCAGAGAGCAGGAGAGGAGAGCTAAGAGAGCATAGGAGAGAAGGGCCAAGAGAGGGGCCAAGAGAGAAGGAGAGAAGCAGAGAGAGAGCCAAGAGAGCACATGTTCAGGAACAGGCGCTTTTAAAACTTTGCCTGAGGGAGGGCAGGGAAGCAAGAGCAGCAAATCCCATTAGGATGGGGGTGGAGTCTGGCTCAGGTAGCTGGGCCATGTGGCCACCTGGCTAAAACTGCCCCAGTTTCCTAACATAAGCCATTAAGAGAATATTTGACTGTAAGTTCAAGAGAAAAAAAAAAATCTTCATTTTTCTGACTTAGAAAGTAATTATCTGTATTTCTTATTTTATAATCCGCTAAAACTGAAGACAAAGCTACTAATTACAGTGCTTGTTCAGTATGTGTGGATTTAGGTCAGTAGAATTATTTCCAGGATTATCCTAAATTTAAACATGTAGTGAGGTAGAATTCTGCATTTGTATCTGGTTTCCTAATATACTACAGTCTGGTCTATGATAAGGGATCATATCTATCTTCATATTTTGGTAAGAAATACTTGATTACCCTCAAGTAGAAAATAAATAAACCTAATTCCACCATAACCCTAATTCCCTATGGGATTGAGTAAGGCAGGATATTATCCAATCTCTGTGTTCCCTCTTTCATCTATGATAATTATCAAGGGGAGAGAAAGGAAGGTTAGGAGATACTATTTTGTCTTACTACCAGCTACAATTTTCTAATGTTGTTGAACCCTGTGTTGTTTCTACAGAAGTGTTTACCAGTCCCAAGAAATATAGTCTCAGTTGCTCTAATATGAAGCAACTTCATATTGAGAATTGCAAATTACAAACCAACACAGACTTGAACTAGTTAAAAAATCTCGACTTTCTGTCAGTGGAAAAAAATCATGAAAATAGAAGAAATCTAAATAATGTTTGTGCCACTTGGCATTTTCAAAATAGTATCTAGACACAAGAATATTTTAAAACTTTATTATTGTTCCAAATTCTGAAGCTTGTTTCTGATCTGTGTTGAATGTGGCTCTCAGGATTATGTTTTGAAAATGCTAAACTGTTGTTATCAAAGACATTTCATTACATCTGAAATTGTTTTAGTGGGGGAGGCATTTTCTAGAAACTTATGGAAAATAGTAAGATCCTTCCCTGAGTGACTTATTGAGTGCAATGGTAAGTAAATTAATCATGGTTGCTACCTTTGACATGATAAAGTTGTTTGGCACAAATGAAGGCACATATAAAATTGATGGGCAATTTCTTTGGAATTACAATTGAGGTGGGAATGAGCTGCCAAGATTGCTTTTATGAAGTAATCTCACAAGTGTCTCTTGGGCTGAAATTGTTGTCAGAAAATGTTACTCAGGCTGTTCTACTTATTTAAAACATGCATATCAAGAGTATACACCCAGCTGCAATCAGCCAAGAAATTTTAGATTTATAGCCCTAATTTCCAATATAGAATCAATGCTTCTATCATGGAAAAAGCCCTGGTGTTGGAATTAGGAGTCTTGGGCTATTATCTCAGCTAGATGTCTATCACTTATCCATGTTATCTGTGCCGGGATCCCAAAACTATGGGCTTCACTCTCATCTATAGTGATTTTCCCACTTCTTAGTCTGTCATGAGTCAAATTATGTTTTTCCCACAAAATTCATATTCTGAAACCAAACCTCCAGCACCTCAGAATGTGCCCTTTTTTGGGAAAAAAATTATTACAGATATAATTAGTTATGATGAGTTTATACTGAAATAGAATAGGCCCCTTAGTTCAATATAATAGATTCAAAGTAGAATGACACAGCTAAATGGAGCAGTTAGCCAAGAATGGGGAAAATAGTGTCAACAAAATGTCAAATCTTTGATAAATTAAAATCAGGTATTACAGAAAGCATGCTACTCTTTAATCACAGCACAACTTTAAAAAGTGCACATTTGGTTGGGGATCACACTTATTTTAAGTACTAAAGAATCACAGGTCATATTTAAATAATGACTTTTTTTGATAAGAGAAAATCCTGGTATGTGGAGGCAAAGATAGTAACATAGCATTTTAGGACTGAAAATTGGTCCCCATAAATATCCATATTAAAAATCTGAAATTTTTTGTTTTTTTATATGGCAACAGGGAATCTGCAGTTATGAATAAGTTAAGGATCTTGAAATTGAGAGATAATCATAGATGTTTCTGTGGGCCTTATATGAAAATATAATGCATTTTTATAAAATAGAAGTAAAAGGAGCATTGGTTATATAAGAAGAGTAGGAGATATAATGACAGAAGAAGAGACAGGTGTGAAGGAGTCAAGGGCCCAGGATTCCAGAGTTCTTCAGAAGCTAGAAAAAGTAAGGAAAATAAATGGATTCCCCACTCTCCACCCGCCCTAAGGCTCCAGAATGAGTCCACCTTGCTGGAATTTAGCCTGGTGTAACTGACTGCACATTTCTGATTGTGAAAAGAGTATTTGTATGATTTCAACCACTAAGCTATAAAAGGAGAGAGAAAATACATATAGCCTCTCTCACAATCTTATCCCAGAATTGGTATTATTTGATCATTTTACATAATTCCCTCTCAATCAAGGGCCTTAAAGGCAACAATTATCCAGCTGATTCTCAGTGGGTTCCTTAATTCACCAACAGACAGGGGTGTTTTCCTCTCTTCTGTACTGTGAAAGAGATTGTAATCCATCTGCTTAACCCAAATTAATCATGGGTAGGTAGACACTACCTACTTCATTGATTACCAGAAACATCATGAATGAGAAATATGAATATCACTAAATTACCAAATCAGGTATAGAAACAAGCTAGTACTGTCAAGACTGTCATCTAGGTAAAGTGGTTTGAGGAATGTTTGGGCTCCTATCATGTACATGCAAGACCAGGATGGAGTTCCATACTCCTGGATTTGGCCTGGCCAAGCTCTGGGCACTACAGCTTTTTGGGGTTGAACCAGAGGATGGAGATCTCCTTCTTGCTCTGACCCTCAGTAGCACTCTTTCAAATAAATAAATATTTTTTATAAAAATACAAATAAAATATAGGCAATATATTATCATGCAAACATTACTCATGAGAACATTGCAAAGATTTCATTAATATTACCAAATCAATCACAGAAAAATATATTACTAAAATATCTATTAACAATTTTAAATGTGTGTGTGTCAAAATATATTGTAAAATTGAAGGAGACATAAATATATTTGCAGTTACTATCAGAGATTATAACATACCTCTACCAATAAAAGTGATAATAAGTAGACACAAATTTAGTGGAAAATAAGCTGTTGGAACTATCTAAAATGTTGCCATGGAGTGTGTTCAGCCTAGTGGTTAAGACACCAAGTAAGGACAACTGCATCTTGTATCACAGTACATCAGTTGGATCCCTGGCTTCTGCAACTGACTCCAGCCCCTGTTAATGCAGAACGTGGGAGACATCAGTGCTGGCTCAAGTAATTAGACCTGGATTGAGTGCTGGCTCCTGATTTTAGTCCCAGCCCAGCACTAGCCTTGGCAAGCATTTGAAGAGTGAACCAGCATATGAAAAGAGAACACTGCTGTCACCCTCTTTTTCTTTCTCTATCTGCCCACATCTCAAATAAAAAAATAAATGATTTCTAAAAAAGTTGACATAATTAATATTTTTAGACTACCACACTCAACTCTAAGAAAAATATGTTCTTTTCATGTAAATATAGGATGCCCATTAGGATATCCATATACTAGTACAAGAAATAAACAGACAAAAACAGAACTATAATTATAACCTGTAACCAAAAAAAGATACCTAGAAAAACTTCATATATTTAGGAATAGAGCAAAACAAAAACATAGTAAAAAAAAAAAAAAAAAAACAGTGAGTCAAAGAAGAAATCACTAGGGACACTTGAAAATACGTTCAATGGAATAATATAGAAACACAGACTACCAAAACTCGTGGAATGAAACTAAAAGTGCTAGAGAGAAATTTAGAATTTAAAATATTTATTTTAGGAATTACAAAGATTCAAATAAATAATATGTGTCTGACATAAGAACCTTAACACAGAAAATTAAAACCACAGATTTTAGAAAAAATGAAGTTGAAAGTCACTATTATTGAAACAGAAGAGAAAAAAAAATGAAGCTAAAGTTTTATTAAAAAGATTAATAATATAAATATCTACCTAGACTGATTAAGCAAAATAAAGATCCAAATAATAATATCAAGATTTAAACAGGGAACCTCATTGTAAATTATAAAGATAACAGAAGACTAATTAGAAAATACAAAAAAAAATTTCATGAAAAAATGAGATACTAAAAAATACTCAAAAGAAATGAGTAACACAAAATATAAGTAAAAAAGAACACTGGGGAACAAAGAAAACAAAACCAGGGTGCACAACAGGAATTTCAATAAATAAATATTGTCAAATTAAGGCTTCACAATCTGTAAGAAATGGAATTTAAAAAAAAAACTATGATTACTAAAACATATTCAAGAACATATGCAAAATAAATGGCATAAAATATAGTAAGATATTGAATTCACAATTAAAACCTTGGCATTAAATTAATCGCAAACCCAGCCAGCTTTGCAAAAAGTAATCAAACATTTAAGAAAGAAATAATACCAATCCTGACAAAAAGTCTTTCATCAAATACAACAGGAAAGGATAATTTCCAAGTTATTTTATTACATCAGAATTACTCATTCTAAAACAAGGCAAAAACATTATTCAAAAATAAATATAAATTTATTAAATATAGTTTAAATTTGCTTAACTTAGCAATAGTAAACTGAGTCTAGCAAAGTGGAGCTTATCCTAACAATGAAGTCAGTTTGACATTAAATACAGATTGATTTATCACATTCACAGAATAAATGAGAAAAGTCATATTATCAGTTCAACTGATGCACAGTATTTGTCACAATTATAAAACCATTTACATTAAAGAATACTGTAAGAAAACTAGGGAAAATGAAAGGCATTTACCAAGAATAAGTAGCTAAAGGTCAATAATGATAAGCAGTGAACACTTTCCCACTGGGATTGAGAACAATGCAACTGACATGGATATCAGTTTGAAAAAAAATATTTATCTCATGCTTGACTTTCTCCTCCATTCCCCAAAATAAATTAATCCTATTGTTTACGAATTAAAAATTCTACTAGGGGCTGTCGCTGTGATGCAGTGGGTTAACGCCCTGGCCTGAGGTGCCGGCATCCCATATGGGCACCAGTTCTAGTCCCAGCTGCTCCTCTTTCCATCCAGCTCTCTGCTATGGCCTGGGATAGCAGTAGAGGATGGCCCAGGTCTTTGAGTCCCTGCACCCACGTGGAAGATCCAGAGGAAGCTCCTGGCTCATGGCTTCCGACTGGCGCAGTTCCAGCCATTGAGACCATCTGGGGAGTGAACCAGCAGATGGAGGACCTCTCTCTCTGTCTCTGTATCTCTCTGTAACTCTGTATTTCAAATAAATGAAGTATATCTTTAAAAGAAATTCTACTAGAAAATACAGAATATTATTTGTGCAGAGCTGGTTAAAGATTCTGAGAACACAAAACATATGGGAAAATATTAAATGAGATTTAAATTTCTGCTCCTTAAAAGACACTATTAAAGACTAACATCTGCAATACTTATTACAGGTGAAAGACTGGTTCCAAGAATATATGTATATATTTTAACTCACACAGCTCAAAACTGACAAAGCAAATAACCAAATTAGAAATGGTCAAAAGACAAACGAGGTTTATTACAAAGGGATTCGTTACAAGGATACAAATATTCTGTATCTTGATTCCGGTATTCATTACACCAATTGTATACTTTTGTAAAAACTCATTCAACTCTCCACCAAAGCCAGTAAATTTTACTCGATGTAAATATAGAAGCTGATCAAAGTATCGGAATACATTCTTCCAAAGAAGTGTCAGCCAATGGCACAATGAAAGATGTTAGACACATGACAATTAAGAAGAAAGCTAAAAACACTCTAGAGACTAAATTCTAAAAACTAACTCATTCATTTCTGTCTAAAATGCAAAATGGTAGAACTACTTTAGAAAACAAGTTTTGCAAGCATTGCATACACACTTACCAAGTGGACACAGCTGTTGAACTTAAAGCATTTAGTCAACAGAAAAACATATTCCCAGAAAGACTTGTGGAAACACTGGCAAATGGATAAACAGATTTGATTTGCAGACATCAACACAATAGCATACAAATCACTAAGTGTAACAAACTGGGGCTGGCACTGTGGCACAGTGGGTTAACACCCTGGCCTGAAGTGCCGGCATCCCATATGGGTGCTGGTTTGAGTACCGGCTGCTCTAGTTCCTATCCAGCTCTCTGCTATGGCCTGGGAAAGCAATAGAAGATGGCCCAAGTCCTTGGGCCCCTGCACCAGCATGAGAGACACGGAAAAAGCTCCTGGCTCCTCACTTCGGATCGGCACAGCTCCGGCCATTGCACCAACTGGAGAGTGAACGATCGGATGGAAGACGTCAAGACGTCTCTCTCTCTCTGCCTCTCCTCTCTCTGTGTAACTCTGACTTTCAAATAAATAAATAAATATTTAAAATAAAAAGAGTAACAAACTACTTACATATGTACAATATGGATGAACAGCTAAAACATGCTGAGTGATAGCAGACACCAAAGAGTTTATAGTATAAAGTTGCATTTATGAATTAGACTCAGTTATAGTATTAACTAAGTTGTAGTATTTTACAAAAAGGGTAGATCTTACATTAAGTAATCTAACCAAAATAAATAAATAAATAAATACATTGTAAATAAAGCAAGAGGAGACTGAGGTAATAAATGTTTGTGGCTTAGACTATGCTAATGGTTTCATTAGCATATTATTAAAAAAATACCAAGTTATACACATTAGATATGCAGTTTGTTGTATGTCATTCATACCTCAATAGGGTTTTATACACACACATACACACAGAGAAAGCATACTAATGATTATCAGAAGGCTGGAGTGGGGAAACCAGGCTAGAAATAGGGCTTGAGCATGTTGACTACAAAAGGGCAAAGGAAAACTCCAGGATGCGGAAAACATCCTATATCCTGATGGGGTGGTATTACAGGAGTCTATACTTCTGTCAAAGCTCATCATACATATATTTAAAACAAACATATTATCTTGCATATGTATATGCCTTAATAATAATGAATACAATGTCATTTTTTATTTGCAAAGAGTGAAATATTTTAAACATTATAGTATATAATATATAATTCTAACATTGAAAAATATACAATGTTTTGCATTTAATTTCATTGAACATTTATTTCTAAAAATGTTCATTTATTTATGTCTATAATCAAAACTTTGTATAATATCAAGGTCTTACATATTGCCTTTTCCCTTCACTGCTTCTCTAACAATGGGAACAATGAACGATATTCTAACAAAAGTACTTTCTCCAGCAGACTCAGCAAATAGCTACCCTACACTAAACTGTGATTGAGTATGAGCCTTTAAAAATATGTCATTGGGTAAAATGTCCCAAGTAAACTCTATCATAAGGAAATGAATATTCACTGGATAAAATAGGATTTGGAGAATGTTTTGTGCTTGTTTTTTTTCTTTCTTTTTAGATGTCAATACAATTGTTTTCAAAGAAAATCAAATACAGGGGCCAGTGTTGTAGTGCAGCGGTTTAAAGCCCTGGCCTGAGGCACCGGCATCCCATATGAGCACCGGTTCTAGTCCTGGCTGCTCCTCTTCCAATCCAGCTCTCTGCTGTGGCCAGGGATATTGGAGAAAATCAGATACAAAAACCTACTTTATCCTTTTTAGTATTTGTTGTTGTTGTTGTTGTCTAGTACTAGTGGTTGAACTCTTTAATTAACACACAATTATTCTTAGGTGTTTAAATTTTAACTGAAAAGTGATCCCTGTTAAATTTCAGAGTGGAAAAAGAGTGGGAGGAGATGTACAATTTGGGACATGCACAATCAGACTTGCCGCAAATGATGGAGTTAGAAATGTGCCAGGGGATTCCAATACAATCCCATCAAGGTGGCATGTACAAATGCCATCTCACTAGTCCAAGTGATCAATTTCAGTTCACATTCGATGGCTCTGATAGGTCTAAGAGTCAAAGCAATCACACAAACAAGACAAGTGTCTGCTAATACTAACTGATAGAATCAAAAAGGGAGAGAATGATCCAACATGGGAAGTGGGATACACAGCAGACTCATAGAATGGCAGATGTCCTAAACAACACTCTGGCCTCAGAATCAGCCCTTAAGGCATTCGGATCTGGCTGAAGAGCCCATGAGAGTATTGTAGGCATGGAAAGCCAAGATACCATGGAAAAGAAAAAAAAAAAAAAAAAGAAGAAGAAGAAGAAGACCTAAATGAAAGATCTCTGTGAGTGAGATCCCAGTGGAAAGAATGGGGCCATCAAAGAAGGAGGTACCCTTCTCTGAAGGGAGGAGAGAACTTCCACTTTGACTAGGACCCTAGCGGAATAAGATCAAAGTCAGCAAACTCTAAAGGCTTCCATAGCCCTGGCAACTCATGACTAGAGCCTAGGGAGATTACTGACGCCATGAACAGGAGTGTCAAATTGTTAAGTCAGAAACAGGAGTCACTGTGTACTTACGTCTCATGTGGGATCTGTCCTTAATGTGTTGTCTAATGTGCAGTGATGCTATAACTAGTACTGAAACAGTATTTTTACACTTTGTGTTTCTGCGTGGGTTCAAACTGATGAGATCTTTACTAATTATATACTGAATTGATCTTCTGTATATAAAGATAATTGGAAATAAAAAAAAAAACCTGGTGTTAAATTGGAAATGGCATAAAAATTAATTAATTTTTTAAAAAATATTATGTAGGATCTCTGTCTTTAATGTGCTGTACACTCTTATTTAATGCTATAACTAGTACTCCAACAGTATTTTTTTTTTCACTTTGTGTTGCTATATGGGGGCAAACTGTTGAAATCGCTACCTAATATATACTAAACTGATCTTTTGTATATAAAGAGAACTGAAAATGAATCATGATGTGATTGGAAGGGGAGAGGGAGCGGGAAAGGGGAGGGTTGCGGGTGGGAGGGAAGTTTTGGGAGGGGGAAGCCATTGTAACCCATAAGCTGTACTTTGGAAATTTATATTCATTAAATAAAAGTTTAATTTAAAAAAAAAAAAAAACCTCTAAAGACCCACAGGAAATCCTATGTTTGGAGTGTATGGTTTTGGCAACACTCTGAGCTCCCTTAAACTGCTGTCATTGATGGGTTCTTTTCCCCAGCTTTATCTTACGGGGTGGAAGCTTTGCTGAAACTGGGTGACATTTAATGCCACATGACAACCAGAAAACAGTAAGACAAACAGGGATTGCAATGGAATTAAGGGGGTTATCATGTGGCACTGAATGTCACCCAAGAGGCTTTTATAAGATTTCAATTTGTTGTAAGCAGCAGTACTCTTATAGGCACTGTATAATACCTTTTGTTTTTCTTAAATGCTGCTTTATTTTTAAAAAGTATGCTAGGGGATGGTGCTGTGGCATATGTTAGGCCTCTACCTGCCACACCTGGGATCCAGCGCCCTGCTAATGTGACTGGGAAAGCAGCAGAAGTACTTGGGCCCCTGCACCCACGTGGGTGATTGGGAAGAAGCTCCAGGCTCCTAGCTTCAGCCTGGTCCAGCCCCAGCCATTCCAGCCACTTGGGGAGTGAACCAGCAGAGAGAATATCGTTATGTTTGTCTGTCTGTCTGTCTCTGTCTCTCCTTCTCTGTATCTCTGTCTTTCAAATAAATATTTTTTTAAAAAATAAAGTATTCTAATATTTGAAAACACACATTACATATTTTAACAAAGAGCAATAGAGGGAAATCAGGAATGTGTTTGTTTTGGGGTTATGGATGACTTTTTTTAATATTCTGAATATAAATCTAGATGGGATAATTATCAGAAAAATAATAAGCAAAACAGAAGCCTCAAAGAATAAACATTAGGTTGGCTTAACTTCTGGGAAACTCTGTATTTTAAAATCCATTAAAATCTCATTACATCATTCTATGAAAAAAAAAGTCAGAAACTTCTAAAAATAAGCTTTCTTTTTAAGATTTTTAAAAAATATATTTGAAAGACAGTTACAGAGAGAGGTAAAGACAGAGAGGTCTTAAATCTGCTAGTTCACTCCCCAAATAGCCACAACAGCAGGAGCTGAACTGATCCAAAGCCAGGAATCAGGAGCTTCTTTTGCATCTCCCTGGTGCTTTCCCAGGCACATCAGCAGGGAGCTGGATTGGAAGTGGAGCATCTAGGACTCGAACCAGCACCCATATAGGATGCTGGTGCTTCAGGCTAGGGCTTTAACCCAATGCGGCACATCGCCTGCCCCTAAAAATCAGCATTCTTGCTTTGGTACTAGGTGCCACTTCATGAAAAGAGCTATTTAAGTTCACAAGCTTTAAGAAAATTTCTGCTACAAGTGATTCAAATAATATTAAAGAAGAATATATAGAAAATATTTGTCAGGGAATAATCTAGCTTCCTGGGGAAAAATGGGGGATATTTTCAACCAAACATTGAGAATTGAAGAGATAAGTACTAAAGATGGAGAAAACATAATTCATGGACATGATATTCAAGGTAATAAAAAGTATAATTTTATAATAATAAAATCTAAAGTTAAGATTTTATATAAAATTTTATGTACATTAGTTATGTTTTAACATTTGCTAAAGGTTATTTATACATCTATACGTATAAGCATAGTTCTTCAATACATGTTGTCAAAATGCTAATTCTTAAAAAACAACAGCTCAAGACAGTTTCATGGACAGAAATGTGTGACATTAGATATTATGACAACTTTCCTTAGTGTTTCTTTTAATTTATTTTCATCTACTTAAAAGGCAAAAGTAACAGCTGACAGACAGAGGGAGAACTGGTTCACTCACCAAATAACTGCCAACAATGAAGGCTGGGCCAGGCTTGGGCCTGGCTCCAGGTGGAAGCCTAGCACTCTACTAGGATTTCCCACATGGGTAGGATGGGACAATCACTCAAGTCACCATCTGCTGCCTCTTAGGATGCACAAGCAGAAAGATGGAATGGAAGCAGAGTAACCTAGACTCCATTGCAGGCACTCCAATTTGAGATGCAGGCATCTCAAGGAGCAGTTTAACCCTTGGCACCACAGTGCCTGCCCCTGCTATTAGATTTTGTGAATAGCTGTCAGATAAATGACTCTTTTGCCTCTCAGGTAGTATAGTATGGTCATTTTTAAAGTAACCTGTGTGTGGAAAGTGAAGAGGCAACCAACAGAATGGGAAAAAATATTTGCAAACTATGCAACTGATAAAGGATTAATAACCAGAATCTACAAAGAGATTAAGAAACTCCACAACAACAAAACAAACTACCCACTTAAGACATGGGCCAAGGACCTCAATAGACATTTTTCAAAAGAGGAATCCAAATGGCCAATAGGCACATGGAAAAATGTTCAGGATCACTAGCCATCAGGGAAATGCAAATCAAAACCACAATGAGGTTTCACCTCACCCCGGTGAGAATGGCTCACATAGAGAAAACTACCAACACAGATGCTAGCGAGGATTTGAGAGAAAGGGACACTAACCCACTGTTGGTGGGAATGCAAACTGGTTAAGCCACTATGGAAAGTCAGTCTGGAGATTCCTCAGAAACCTGAATATAACCCTACCATTCAACCCAGCCATCCCACTCCTTGGAATTTACCAAAAGGAAATTAAATTGGCAAACAAAAAAGCTGTCTGCACCTTAATGTTTATCGCTGCTCAATTCACAATAGCTAAGACATGGAATCAACCTAAATGCCCATCAACAATAGACTGGATAAAGAAATTATGGGACATGTACTCTATAGAATACTATGCAGCAGTCAAAAACAATGAAACCCGGTCATTTGCAGCAAGATGGAGGAATCTGGAAAAAATCATGCTGAGTGAAATGAGCCAGTCCCAAAGGGACAAATATCATTTGTTTTCCCTGATCGGTGACAACTAAACAAGCACCAAAAAGGAAACCTGTTGAAGTGAAATGGACACTTTGAGAAACAATGACTTGATCAGCCCTTGCCCTGACTGTTGATGAACAACTTAACACTTTATCCCTTTTAGTATTTTTTTTTGTTCTACTTAATACTATTGGTTGAACTCTGTAATTAATACAAAATTTTTCTTAGGGGTTTAAATTTAACTGAAAAGCGATCCCTGTTAAATATAAGAGTGGGAATAAGAGAGGGAGGAGATGTACAATTTGGTACATGCTCAATCGGACTTGTCCTGAATGGTACAGTTAGAAACGTGCCAGGTGATTCCAATCAATCTCATCAAGGTGGCATGTACCAATGCCATCTCACTAGTACAAGTGATCAATTTCTTTTTTTTTTTAAACAAATAGCTTAAGTATTTTATTTGTTTGCAACTAAACTTGTTAACACTATATAATGAAAATGTACAAAGAATAAGGTTGCAGTTTTTGGTTAGATTTAAGTCAAAGACATTCATTAATAAGGAATCTTTGAATGTGAACATTCCAGAAATTTCTCTAAGCCATCTGATCAGAACAACTGTCTCTGCGTATGACCTTACTTTGGAAGGTACTGGCATACATCTGAATTAAACTCAAAAATTTCAAAATAAGCCCTAATTTAAAAAAAAAAAAAAACTTTTCTGTATTCAAACTAAAACAATTTTAATAGAACTTTCCTTTCCAGAAACAATAATAATGAAAACAAGGCATTTTGTAAAATGTGGTCCTAAACAAGTCACAGTAAAAAATAAATGTATACTTAACTTCCACCTCCTCAAAACAGAGGCTACTCTCTGTTCCTCAGCCTTGAAACAAGCCTGTAAGCAAGGTCGGGCAGGGGCTGCCAAACAAAACTCAAGCAGTTGAACATGGACACCTCCTAGGAATCTGGGGAACCTGACCCAGGGAGCCAAATTCTACCTTTAAGAACTCATACAAAGGTGAAGTGGCTCCTCCCGAGTAGCAGTTCTGCTGGACCCCAGTGCTGGCCCTGCCCCGTGCTCACCCATGTTATGCTCCCACTCCAGGGAGGTCTTTTCCCTACAGAGGGACGGGTTCAGGGAGCTCTTGATTGTGTGAATGAGGTGAGCACCGATTCCATTGGGTATTTTAAGGCTTGGAGTCAAAGTATTTTTCTAACAGAGCTAGGCAGAATCCATATGTCAAGCACCATCTCCAGTTTGTTCTAATTTCTCACCACGCATTTGCAGATCTAGGACTGCAGATTCTCCACTCTATCATCATCATCACATCTAATGTCCATCCTAAATTATGATTCATACTCTGTGCCTGGAAACAGTCCGTGTGTTTAACAATAATACCTACACATAAACAATCCACTGTTACAACTTATATGGACACAAAACATTAATGATCTTCTGTAGACCAAGCCAGTGTTTTTAACCATAATTGTCGTGCATCAAATTCACAGCCAGAATCCCCAATGTTAAAAAAGTCTGCACAATACAAGTGATACATTTCTGTTCACAATTGATCATAATGATAGGACTAAGAGTCAAAGGGATCAAATAAACAAGACTAGTGTCTGAAAATACTAACTGATAGAATAAAAAAGGGAGAGAGCAATCCAACATGGGAAGTGGGATACATGGCAGACTCATAGAATAGCAGATGTCCTAAACAGCACTCTGGCCTCAGAATCAGCCTTTAAGGCATTCGGATCTGGCTGAAGAGCCCATAAGACTATTTCAGGCATGGAAAGCCAAGACACTGTGGCAAAAAAAAAAATAATAATAATAATAAATTACCTAATTGAAAGATCTCTGTGAGATCCCAGCAGAAAGAACAGAAAGAACAGGCCATCAAAGAAGGAGGAACTTCCACTTTGACTATGACCTTGTCTAAATAAGATCAGAGTCGGCGAACTCAAAAGGCCTCCATAGCCTTGGCAACTCATGACAAGAGCCTAGGATGATTACTGATGCCTTAAACAAGTGTGTCAATTTGTTAAGTCAACAACAGGAATTACTGTGCACTTATTCCTCATGTAGGATCTCTGTCCTTAATGTGTTGTACATTGTGATTTAATGCTATAACTAGTACTCAAACAGTATTTTACACTTTGTGTTTCTATGTGGGTGCAAACTGTTGAAAGCTTTACTTAGTATATGCTAAATTGATCTTATGTATATAAAGATAATTGAAAATGAATCTTGATGTGAATGGAAGGGGAGAGGGAACAGAAGAGGGGAGGGTTGCGGGTGGGAGGTAAGTTATGTGGGGGGGAAAGCCATTGTAATCCATAAACTGTACTTTGGAAATTTATATTTATTAAATAAAAGTTAAAAGAAAAAAAATAAATAACCTGTGTGAAAAGGAAAGTTTTATTTAATTTACTCTACTTACTATTTGTAAAACAGGCTGGTTCCTTGAAAGAAGCCATATTATTAAGTTGAAAAGTTAGTATATTTTCAGATTTGGTGGAGTATTATAACCCATTTTGACTTTTTAATTTTCATTTTGATATTGTAAACTTTCTTTAGAGAAGAAACCAGCAGAAATCATTGTATTTTATAGAGGAACTGAGACTGATTTTAGGAAGAGGATAAAGATTTGCTAACGGTCTGGCATTTTTTTCTTACAGTCTATCTCAGACACTTGGCATGATTGAAAAGATAACTGTAGATGATTGCCATTAGTCTTTCGTGAAATTTCCGTCAGTTCCATTTTTAGGAGGACAGTGCTCCAGTCCTCCAAATGGTATTAACAGGGATTGAAAATTATCTTCTTCCTACTCACTCAGCTTCAAAATCAGGTCAGGTTGTTCTGTAAACGAAAACCCAACTGAAGCTGTTTTCTTTTCCTTTTCTTTGGATAACTCAAGAATCTGGACGTCAAAGCTAAAAATGTGGTCTTTTTCAGGAGCAATACAATCAGTGGAGGCAAAAGTAAAACTTATAGACCAGCCTCTTCAAAGTTTGAAACTAAGATGAAAAAACCCACTTTCAATTCTATGGACAGTAAAATGTCATACTAATCATGGAACTTTGACACATAGGTACAATTTTCTTTGATGCATTTGTTTTAAGAGCAGTGAGCTCCGTCGTGCAGTCATTAAACTAAGACAATAAAATGAATTTTGCTTTAATAAAAGCTATAGACAGTTTATCAGGTTCATTCAAAAGTTTCAGTACATCGCCAAGAACAAGTGTCCTTTATATGTCATAGCTGACCAATAAAAACCTACTAAAATCAATTTCAAATGACAATCACATCCCTGTACATTATTGCTGCATGCTGCTCTTGAAAATCGAAGACTGATTACATTTTTCATATATATTGTATCATCCTCTGTACATAAAAATGGAAAGGAAAGAGATTTTTTAAACATGTTGATTATCTTTTAAATTTTAGGAAAACATGAGGGATGATGCTTTTATAACCTGCCATATCCTCAACAGTCTAAAATCTGGTGTGGAAGACAAATTCATAAATTTGTTAAATGTACTATCATGTAATAAGATCTATCCTAGGGTTTATGTTACTGCAGATAAGAAACCTCACAAACTTTTTGGAAGAGTTACAGCACACAAAAAAGTAACATTTGACATAAATTTGGTATTGCTTAAAACAGTATAATACAAAAAGAAAAGTGGTGGGGGGATAGGCATAGGCATGAGCATGATCCAAAAAAAGCATGAAAGAACAAAGTGTATTTGTAGAAATTCAGTTTGCTGTGATATAGAATTTATTGCATTGTGATGTAACTTTCATTACGTGATGGAATCTGAACATTGGCTTGTAAGCAATGAGCAGCCAGTAAAAATCATATTTCAAGTTTACTTTGGTTTAATATTTGAAAATACAATTGGCGGTGGTATCATGACCTACAAGTGGAGAAGGAGCCATAAAAAAAGAGAAATAGGTGCCAGGAAATTGGGCATGAAGTTGCTGCAGGGATAAATAATTCAATTAAAAAGCCTGTTAGGTAAAACAGGAATAATGTGTCCAGCCTTTATTCCTGAGGTAGCAACTAGTGATTGAATAGTCATGGATAAAAAATAAAAAGTTGGATATGAATATTCTGCTTTAGGCTGGTGTTGTGGCATCACAGGTTAAGCTACCAGTGACAACACTGGCATCTCCCGAGTGCCCACTGGAGTCCTGGCTACTACACTTCCAATCTAGCTCCCTGCTAATGAAACTGGGAAAGCTGAGGAGGATGGCCCAAGTGTTTCACCCTCTGCTAACCATGTGGGAGATCAAGATGGAGTTTTAGGCTCTTGGCTTCCATGTGACCTAGCACTGGTTGTTATGGACATTTGGAAAGTAAACCAGTAGATAGAAGCTCTCCCTCTCTGTCTATAACTTTGTCTTTCAAATATGTGTGTGTGTGTGTGCATACACACATATGTATGTATGTATGTAAAGAAATCCTGTATTAGAGAAAAACAGTGGCATAAATTGTCAACATGAAGCATAGCATAGGAGGAGCTAGGGACAGAGCATGAAAGTAGAAACAGGGATAGGTTTTTGGCGCAGGGGTTAAGATGCTGCACGCTACACCCACATCCCATATTGCAGTACCTGGGTTCGAATCTAGGCTGTGCTCCCAATCTCAGCTTCCTATGAGTGTATACGCCAGAGGCCTTAGGTGATAGCTCAAGTAATTATGTCCCTGCCAAACACATGGGAGACCTGGATTGAATGCCAGCTCCAGAATTTCCCCCTGGCCAATTCCCAGCTTTTGCAGGCATCTGGCGAGTGAATCAGCTAATATGAAATCTTTATCTTTTCACTCTCCCTACATCCGTCCCCAACCCTTGCCTTTCAAATAAATAAAATAAAAAGTAAGTTAGTTCCTTGTACACCTGGCCAATTTGAATTTCCTGCATGTGTACGTATCTATCTATCCATCCATCCATCCTTGATATTCAGTCACCTCAACAGCTCACCTAGGAAGAATATAACAAACAAGAGAAAAGGTCAAGAATAAACATCCAAAGAACAATGACATTTGAAGATACATAAACTATGTACAGGAAGGGAATTCAAAAATAAATACTTTGAAAAAAGTCACAACATTAGAAGTCACTGCTGTAATAATAATGTCCTGAAAGCTAAAGGATGTCATTTCCAGAAGTCCACAGTCGACATGCATGGATCATAATGTTGCCCTATTAACATACATTCATGGGTGTTATACTAAATTTTTGTTGCTTTTTAAAAACAAGCAAGTGAGGAGTAAGAATAAAATAAAATTGCTGTAACTGTCATAGTGTCTTTTATTTTGCACACAGAAAAATTAGTTTTAGCTAATTAATTTAAAATTGAGGAAAATGTGTTATTTCAAGAACACAGAGGTTTTTTCAGTTCAAAGTAAGCTTGTCATACAATTAAAATAATATGAGATTTTAAAAAATATAGCTCTCATTCCATCTTTTTTTTTTGGAAGGCAGAGTGGATAGTGAGAGAGAGAGAGAGAGAGAGAGAGAGAAAGGTCTTCCTTTGCCATTGGTTTACCCTCCAATGGCCGCTGTGGCAGGTGCACCACGCTGATTGGAAGGCAGGAGCCAGGTACTTCTCCTGGTCTCCCATGGGGTGCAGGGCCCAAGCACTTGGGCCATCCTCCACTGCACTCCCTGGCCACAGCAGAGAACTGGGCTGGAAGAGGAGTAACTGGGACAGAATCTGGCGCCCCAACCGGGACTAGAACCTGGTGTGTCGGCGCCGCAGGCGGAGGATTAGCCTATTGAGCTGTGGCGCCGGCCGCTCTCATTCCGTCTTTCCCCCTCTGTCACTCTGCCTTTTGACTAAATAATCTCAAAAATACATTAATATGAACTCATAAATACAAAAGGGAATTTGATAAAATCAGATTCATTTATGATTCTTATTTTTAAATTTTATTTATTCAGTTTCTTAATTTTTCATGGATTTAATATAGCTCATAAATACAATTCTAACAATATAATGATATTCCTTTCCTCCCACCCGCCCTCCCTTACTTCTTTTTTATTATTGAGATAACATTTTTAATTTACTTTACAGTTTTTAAATGTCTTAGTAAGGGGCCGGTGCTGTGGAGTATGGGTAAAGCCGCCACCTTCAGTGCTGGCACCCTATATGGGTGCCTCCCAGGTGCTCAACTTCTGATCCAGCTTTCTGCTATGGGCTGGGAAAGCAGTAGAAGATGGCAAGTCCTTGGGTCCCTGCACTGCAGTGGGAGACCCAGACGAAGCTCCTATTCTTGGCTTTGGATTGGCACAGCTCCAGCCGTTGTGGCCAACTGGGGAGTGAACCAGCAGATGGAAACCTCTTTCTCTCTCTCCCTCTGCCTCTCCTTTCTCTGTGTAACTCTGACTTTGAAATAAATAAATAAATCTTTTTAAAAAAAAGTCTTAGTAAACAAAAGGGAGATTTTTTAATTAGTAAAAAAAATAGATTTCAATTACAAGATGTTTTTAAACCTACACCCACACCTCTTCCCACAGGTATTTACACCTATTTCCACTGTTCCATTGCTATAGTAAATCCCCAATGAGGTAGCCAAAGGATCTTCATAAAATGTACAATAGCTACTATCACTCATCTGCTTTAAACACATTGATAATTTCCAAATATATCTGCAATAACCTTTTTTATTTTTTTTTAATTTGAAAAGCAAAGTTACAAAGAGGCAGAGAGAGACAGACAGAGACAGAGAGAGAGAGAGAGAGAGTGGGAGAGTTTTTCCATATACTGGTTCACTTCCCAGATAGCTGCAACTGCCAGAGCAGCGCCGATCCAAAGCAAGGAGCTTCTTCCAGGTCTCCCACAAGGGTGCAGGAGCACAAGGACTTGGGCCATCTTCAACTACTTTCCCAGGCCATAGCAGAGAACTGGATTGTGAGTAGAGCAGCCAGGATTTGAACTGGCACCCATATACAATGCCAACACTAGAGTTATCAGCTTTTATCCACTATACCACAAAGCTGGCCCTAGCAATAACCTTTTAACTCATTACCACAGTCAAGAAGGCCCATGTGACCTCTCCCTTGCCGAACTGCTTTGACCTTGTCACTGCTGGTCTCTCAAAACTCATTACATTTGAACCACATTGGAAAGATGTCATTCCTTCCACAAACCAGGTCATTTTCAGCGCTGGCTGCAGTGTACATTTTTGTACATTTTAGATGGCAACAGTAAAAACTGGAAAGTACTAACAGATCCCTCCAGAAACTACTGTTGAGATTGAAAAGTAGTTTATAATTTAAAGGACATATAATAATAACCATTAATTTCTGAAAAGCATGGGCCCTATGTTACACCAGTTCTATCTCTGAGAAGACACTAAAATCTTCCTTATATTTTTTGCAAGATATTACAGTGTTATTGTAAAAGCTATAATCTAAACATCAATGAACAGTGAACTGATTGCATAAATTCTGATATTTACATTGGTAGAAAAATATGTAAATATTTCTAAAGAATGTTTAATATGTCTTAATAATACACTTTATTAAAAATCTATATATATTAAATTTTGTAGATTTCTGTGTTTGTGTATGTGCACATAAATGCACTTAGAACAGTTCTAGAAAAGTGTTATTAATTCTTATATCAGAGGTGTAGGACAGGGAGTCATCAGAAAAATAGAAGGGAATTACATTCTCTCTAAACCCTTCTACATTGCTTTCATTATTTACCTTGAGAATTTATTCACAATGAACAAATTAACGTATTAAACCTTGTATACATACTAAATTAGAAATCACACAAGCAGGGCCGGAACTGTGGCATAGCAGGTAAAGCCATCACCTGCACTGCTGGCATCCCAAACAGTTGCCAGTTTGAGACCCAGCTGCTCTACTTCCTATCCAGCTCACTACTATGGCCTGAAAAAGCAGTGGAAGATGGCCCAAGTCCTTGGGCCCCTGTACCCTTGTGGGAGACCTGGAAGAAGTTCTGGCCCTTGTGGCCAATTGGGGAGTGAACCAATAGATGGAAGACCTATGTCTCTCTCTGCCTCTCTTCTCTTTGTGTAACTCTGATTTTCAAGTATATAAATAAATCTTTTTTTTAATTTTTTTAACATTTATTTAATGAATATAAATTTCCAAAGTATAGCTTATGGATTACAATGGCTTCCCCCCCATAACTTCCCTCCCACCCGCATCCCTCCCCTTTAACGCTCCCTCTCCCCTTCCATTCACATCAAGATTCATATTCAATTCTCTTTATATACAGAAGATCAGTTTAGTGTATATTAAGTAAAGATTTCAACAGTTTGCCCTCACATAGCAACACAAAGTGAAAAAATACTGTTGGAGTACTAGTTATAGCATTAAATAGCAGTGTACAGCACATTAAGGACAAAGATCCTGCATGATATTTTTTTTTTTTAAAATTGATTAATTTTCTATGTAATTTCCAATTTAACACCAAGGTTTTTTTTTTTTTTTTTTTTTTTCATTTTCAATTAGCTTTATATACAGGAGATTGATTCAGTATATACTAAGTAAAGATTTCATCAGTTTGTACCCACACATAAACACAAAGTGTAAAAATACTGTTTCAGTACTAGTTATAGCATCACTGCACATCGGACAACCCATTAAGGACAGATCCCACATGGGACGTAAGTACACAGTGACTCTTGATGTTGATTTAACAATTTAACACTCTTGTTTATGGCATCAGTAATCTCCCTAGGCTCTAGTCATGAGTTGCCAGGGCTATGGAAGCCTTTAGAGTTCGCTGACTTTGATCTTATTCCGATAGGGTCCTAGTCAAAGTGGAAGTTCTCTCCTCCCTTCAGAGAAAGGTACCTCCTACCTTGATGGGCCCGTTCTTTCCACTGGGATCACACTCACTGAGATCCCTCATTTAGGTCTTCTTGTTCTTCTTTTTTTTTTTTCAAGAGTGTCTTGGCTTTCCATGCCTAAAATACTCTCATAGGCTCTTCAGCCAGATCCGAATACCTTAAGGGCTGATTCTGAGGCCAGAGTGCTATTTAGGACATCTGCCATTCTATGAGTCTGCTGTGTCTCCCCCTTCCCATGTTGGATCATTCTCTCCCTTTTTGGTTTTATCAGTTAGTATTAGCAGACATTAGTCTTGTTTTTGTGATCCCTTTGACTCTTAGATCTATCAATGTGATCAACTGTGAACTGAAATTGATCACATGGAATAGTGAGATGGCATTTGTACATGCCACCTTGATGGGATTGTATTGGAATCCCCTGGCACATTTCTAACTCCACCATTTGGGGCAAGTCCGATTGAGCATGTTCCAAATTGTACATCTCCTCCCTCTCTTTTTCCCACTCTTACATTTAATAGGGATCACTTTTCAGTTAAAATTTAAACACCTGAAATAATTGTGTGTTAATTACAGAGTTCAACCACTAGTACTAGAACAAAAAAAAATACTAAAATGGATAAAGTATTGCACTGTACATCAACAGTCAGCGGAAGAGCTGATCAAGTCACTGTTTCTCATAGTGTCCATTTCTCTTCAACAGGTTTCCCCTTTGGTGCTCAGTTAGTTGTCACCGATCAGGGAGAACATATGATATTTGACTCTTTGGAACTGGCTTAATTCATTCAGCATGATGTTTTCCAGATTACTCCATCTTGCTGCAAATGACCGGGTTTCATTGCTTTTTACTGCTGTATAGTATTCTATAGAGTACATGTCCCATAGTTTCTTTATCCAGGCTACTGTTGATGGGCATTTGGGTTGGTTCCAGGTCTTAGCTATTGTGAATTGAGCTGCAATAAATATTAATGTGCAGACTGCTTTTTTGTTTGCCAATTTAATGTCCTTTGGGTAAATTCCAAGGAGTGGGATGGCTGGGTGAATGGTAGGGTTATATTCAGGTTTCTGAAGAATCTCTAGACAGACTTCCATAGTGGCTTAACCAGTTTGCATTCCCACCAACAGTGGGTTAGTGTCCCTTTTTCCCCACATCCTCTCCAGCATCTATGGTTGGTAGATTTCTGGATGTGAGCCATTCTCACCGGGGTGAGGTGAAACCTCATAGTGGTTTTGATTTGCATTTCCCTGATGGCTAGGGATCTTGAACATTTTTTCATGTGTCTGTTGGCCATTTTGATTTCCTCTTTGGAAAGATGTCAGTTGAAGGATTTGGCCCATCTCTTAAGTGGGTTGTTTGTTTTGATGTTGTGGAGTTTCTTGATTTCTTTGTAGATTCTGGTTATCAACCCTTTATCTGTTGCATAGTTTGCAAATATTTTTTCCCATTCTGTCGGTTTCCTATTCACTTTCCTTACTGTTTCTTTTGCTGTACAGAAACTTCTCAGTTTGATGCAATTCCAATAGTCAATTTTGGCTTTGACTGCCTGTGCTCCTGGGGGCTTTTCCAAGAAGTCTTTACCTGTGCCTATATCTTGTAGGGTTTCTCCAATGCTCTCTAATAATTTGATGGTGTCGGGTCGTAGATTTAAGTCTTTAATCCACGTTGAGTGAATTTTTGTGTAAGGTGAAAGGTAGGGGTCTTGCTTCATGATTCTGTATGTGGAAATCCAATTTTCCCAGCACCATTTATTGAATAGGCTGTCCTTACTCCAGGGATTGGTTTTGGATCCTTGATCAAATATAAGTTGGCTGTAGATGTTTGGATTGATTTCTGGTGTTTCTTTTTTTTTTTTTTTCCCCACAGGCAGAGTGGACAGTGAGAGAGAGAGAGAGAAAGGTCTTCCTTTTGCCGTTGGTTCACCCTCCAATGGCCGCCGCGGTAGCGCGCTGCGGCCAGCGCACCGCGCTGTTCCGATGGCAGGAGCCAGGTGCTTCTCCTGGTCTCCCATGGGGTGCAGGACCCAAGGACTTGGGCCATCCTCCACTGCACTCCCTAGCCACAGCAGAGAGCTGGCCTGGAAGAGGGGCAACCGGGACAGGATCGGTGCCCCGACCGGGACTAGAACCCGGTGTGCCGGCGCCGCAAGGCGGAGGATTAGCCTAGTGAGCCGCGGCGCCGGCCGATTTCTGGTGTTTCTATTCTGTTCCATTGGTCTATCCATCTGTTTCTGTACCAGTACCATGCTGTTTTGATAACAACTGCCCTGTAGTATGCCCTGAAATCTGGTATTGTGATGCCTCCGGCTTTGTTTTTGTTGTAGAAGATTGCTTTGGCTATTCGAGGTCTTCTGTGTCTCCATATGAATTTCAGCATCATTTTTTCCAGATCTGAGAAGAATGCCTTTGGTATTTTGATTGGTATTGCATTGAATGTATAAATTGCTTTTGGGAGAATGGACATTTTGATGATTTTGATTCTTCCAATCCATGAGCATGGAAGATTTCTCCATTTTTTGGTATCCTCTTCTATTTCTTTCTTTAAGGTTTTTTAATTTTCATCGTAGAGGTCTTTAATGTCCTTGGTTAAGTTTATTCCAAGGTATTTGATTGTATTTGTAGCTATTGAGAATGGGATTGATCTTAGAAGTTCTTCCTCAGCTGCGGCATTGTCTGTGTATACAAAGGCTGTTGATTTTTGTGCATTGATTTTATATCCTGCTACTTTGCCAAGCTCTTCTATGAGTTCCAACAGTCTCTTAGTTGAGTTCTTTGGGTCCCCTAAATAAACAACCATATCATCTGCAAAGGGTATAGTTGGAGTTCTTCCTTCCCAATTTGTATCCCTTTAATTTCTTTTTCTTGCCTAATAGCTCTGGCTAAAACTTCCAGAACTATATTGAAGAGCAGTGGTGAGAGTGGGCATCCCTGTCTGGTACCAGATCTCAGCGGAAATGCTTCCAACTTTTCCCCATTCAATAGAATACTGGCCGTGGGTTTTTCATAAATTACTTTAATTGTATTGAGGAATGTTCCTTCTATACCCAGTTTGTTTAGAGTTTTCATCATGAAAGGGTGTTGTATTTTATCAAATGCTTTCTCTGCGTCTATTGAGAGAATCATATGGTTTTTCTTCTGCAGTCTGTTAATGTGGTGTATCATGTTGATTGTTTTGTGAACATTGAACAATCCCTGCATACTAGGGATAAATCCCACTTGGTCTGGGTGGATCATCTTTCTAATGTGATGTTGCATTCTATTGGCCAGAATTTTATTGAGGATTTTTGCATCTATGTTTGTCAGGGATATTGGTCTGTAATTCTCTTTCAATGCTGCATCTATTTTTGGCTGAGGAATGCAGGTGATACTGGCTTCACAGAAAGAATTTGGGAAGATTCCCTCTTTTTCAATTACTCTGAATAGTTTGAGAATTGGAGTTAATTCTTCTTTAAATGTCTGGTAGAATTCAGCAGTGAATCCATCTGGTCCTGGGCTTTTATTTGTTGGGAGGGCCTTTATTTCTGTTTCAATTTCTGTCTCTGTTATGGGTCTGTTTAGGTTTTCTATGTCTTCATGACTCAATTCAGGTAGGTTGTATGTGTCCAGGAGTCTATCCATTTCTGATAGATTTCCTTGTTCGCTGGCATACAAGTCCTTGTAGTAATTTCTGATGATTCTTTTTATTTCTGTGGTGTCTGTTGTTCGTTTCCTTTTTCATCCCTGATTGTATTGATTTGAGTCTTTTCTTTTTTTAGTTAGTTGGGCCAATGGGGTGTCAATTTTGTTTATTTTTTCAAAAAACCAGCTCCTCGTTTGGCTGATTTTTTGTAATATTTTTTTGGATTCAATCCTGTTGATTTCTTCTCTGATTTTAATTATTTCTCTTCTCCTACTAGCTTTGGGTCTTGTTCACTGCTGATTTTCTAGATCCTTGAGATGAACTGAAAGCTCATCTATTTGGTGCCTTTCCAATTTCTTGATGTAGGCACCTATTGATATAAACTTTCCTCTTAACACTGATTTTGCTGTATCCCATAGGTTTTGGTACGATGTGCTGTTATCCTCATTTACTTCCAGAAAATTTTTGATTTCTCTTTTAATTTCTTCTATGACCCATTGTTCATTCAGGAGCATGTTATTCAGTCTCCATGTGTTTGCATATGCTCTAGGGATTCCCGAGTTACTCATTTCCAATTTCTTTCCTTTATGGTCTGAGAAGCTGCATGGTATGATTCGAATTCTCTTGAATTTGCTGAGACTTGCTTTATGGCCTAGGATGTGGTCAATCCTAGAGAAAGTTCCATGTACTACTGAGAAGAATGTAAATTCTTTCTGTGTAGGATGAAAATTTCTGTAGTTATGTTAGGTCCATTTGAGCTATAGTGTCGTTTAAATCTACTGTCTCCTTGTTAATCTTCTGTCCTGTTGATCTATCTATCTCTGAGAGTGGAGTATTGAAGTCCCCCAGTACTATTGTACTAGGGTCTAAGTCTCCCTTTAATTCCCTTAACAAGTCTTTTAAATAAACCGTTGCCCTGTAATTAGGTGCATATACATTGATAATCGTTATATCTTCCTGTTGAATGGATCCCTTAATCATTGTATAGTGCCCTTCTTTGTCTCTCCTAATAGTTTTTGTGGTAAAATTTATGTTGTCCGATATTAAGATGGCTACGCCCACTCTTTTTTCATTTCTGTTGGCATGGTATATCTTTTTCCAGCCTTTCACTTTCAGTCTGCATGCATCATTGTTGGAAAGATGTGTTTCTTGTAGGCAGCAAATAGATAGGTTTTGTTCCTTAACCCAATCCGCCAATCGGTGTCTTTTAACTGGACAGTTCAGGCCATTAACATTCAATGTGACTATTGAGAAGGAGTAACTTTGCCCTGACATTTGCCAAAGATATTTTCTAATATATGCTTTGAGATTCCTGTGATCTGTTGCTGTGAGGTTTCCTTCCTTTACCTTCTTTCATATTGGTGACCATGTTTCTGTGTTTCTGTGTGTAACACATCTTTAAGCATCTTTTGCAGGGCAGGATGAGTAGCGACAAATTCTTTCAATTTCTGTTTGCTGTGAAAGGTCTTTATTTCACCTTCATTCACAAATGAGAGCTTTGCAGGATATAATATTCTGGGCTGGCAGTTTTTCTCTCTTAGTACCTGGGCTATATCTCGCCATTCCCTCCTAGCTTGTAGGGTTTCTGGTGAGAAGTCAGCTGTGAGTCTAATTGGAGATCCTCTGAGAGTAATCTGACATTTCTCTTGTGCATTTTAGGATCTTTTCTTTATGTTTCACTGTGGTGAGTTTGATTACAACATGTCGTGGTGAGGATCTCTTTTGATCATGTTTATTAGGGGTTCTATAAGCTTCCTGTACTAGGATGTCTCTGTCCTTCTCCAAACCTGGGAAATTTTCTGCTAGTATCTCACTAAAAAGGTCGTCTAATCCTTTCTCCCTCTCTATGCTTTCAGGAACTCCTAGAACCCAAATGCTGGGTTTTTTAATAGTATCCTGTAGATTCCCGACAATATTTTTTTAGATTTCTGATTTCCTCTTCTTTTCTTTGGTTTGCCTGTTTCCTTTCCTGTTTTCTGTCTTCTAAGTCTGATATTCTCTCTTCTGCTTCACCCATTCTGTTTTTAAGGCTCTCTAATGTATCTGTCATTTGATCTATTGAGTCCTTCATTTCATTATGGTTTCTCGTCACTATCACAGTTTCTTGTTCTACTAGTTGTTTCATTTCATTTTGATTCCTCCTTAATATTTCATTTTCACGAGAGAGATTTTCTATCCTGTCCATTAAGGATTTCTGTAGTTCAAGAATTTGTTTTTGAGAACTTCTTAATGTTCTTATCAACTTTTTGAGATCCACGTCTTACATTTCCTCTATCTCTTCATCTTCATAATCTTGAATTGGGGTGTCTTGTTCATTTGGGGGCATCATAGTGTCTTCTTTGTTCTTGTTACCTCAGTTTTTGCGTTTGTTGTTTGGCATATTGGAGATAATCTTTGGGTTTTTTGTTGTGGTGTTTTTTTCTCGTTATACTATGCCTCTAGATTAAGTGGGCTGTCTGCTTTGATGGATCCTTAGAGGCTGTGATGGGTGTGGCTAGAGAGCTCTGTTTGATTCTTCAGGTTTAAGGGTGTGCCAAAGGTGACTCACCCAGATTGTTCTCTCCCTCGCTCGCTCTTTTTTTTTTTCTTTTTTCTTTTTTTTTTTTTCTTTTTGACTCAGTTGGGAAGTAATTCCACACAGCTGAGTGGAATTGAGGGTAGTTGAAATCTGGCCTCTCTGGTCATTCATTTGATCTACCCCTGGGACCACACAAAGTTTATGCAGCCCTCAATGTGTTCTCAAATTTCTCCAGAGTCCCAAGGTTCCCAAGTTTGTGTATTCAATGAGTTCTCTCGCCCCCCCCCCATCGGATTTTCACAGTCTCAGATCATTATCTCCACCTACTTTCACTAGATTCTAACCTCCTGTCATTTCTCCCGAACAGAGTCAAGTTTTTCTGCTTGGCTACTCCTCTGCAGTTTTTTTCTTGAGTCTTTTCCTGAGGCTACAGTAACTCCACTTTTATTAAACTATCTTTTCCCGGACTATTGGTGCACACCCTCACTATCTGCCATCTTGGCTCCGCCCCCCAAATCTTTTTTTAAAAAAAGAAATCATATAAGCATAACTAAATACAAAAGTATAAACTCATTTATGTTTTTAAGCATATTAAAAAACTGTTGTTCATCAAAGTGTTCCAAATTATACCATACACATTTATATAGAACTATTTAGTTTCTACTTTCACTACATACATATACCTCCAAACATCACAAGTTATATATTCATATATAAAAATTTGAAATAGTGTTGTATATATAGATAAATTAGTTTAAAATAGTGTTTTAATTTTATATACCTATTAGATTTCAAATAATCACAAAAGCATAAATTCTGGAAACCCTCATACACTGATTTTGTGATTTTCCAGCAGACAGAAGCAAACTGGTTAGTTGTAGCTCCAGGGAAGGACAGCAAAGACAAATCAACAGTAGCGATGGTAGAAAATATCAACAAGCATTCTGACATCAGGGAGAGCAGCAACACAGGGGGAAGCATAATTCAGGAAGAAATTAGCTCTAGAAATTCTACTTCCATGGCATTTGGCTGATAATACCAATTCTTCCTTTGTTCCTAAAAATTTAGCTAGGAGAAAGTAAAGATACACTTCATTATAGAATTATCATGCTTTCCTATTTAAAAATCATGGTAGCAACACAGATATAGCAGAAGCAAGTTTTTCAAAACCACATCCAATAATGCCTCTTAACCTGCTCCTCCTCCTCAAACCTTTCCAAATCATGAACCCACTGACACCTTTGAAATCCTAGTGGAGAGATCACACTGACACAGCTAGACCTGAAGATAATGAAAGTCAGAACACAGGTTCCATAAAATATCATTTAGTCTACAGAGATGATACTGGTTATTGGTCAAAATCCACATCAAGGGCATATAAAAGAATGGAAGAGATTAAAAAAAAGCAAAAATCAGGATGAGTTCTCATTATTTTATCAGGTAGATGCTCATCACAAGTTCTAGAAGTTAGAGAAAATATATTCACAGAGTAGACTTATATCTTCTTATTTCTTACTAAATGTATTCTCAAACTCCTTCTCTATCCTGTCAATCCCCTCCAAATCCCTGATACTCAATGTGTTATTGCTGGGGGTAGGGGGTGGACAGGATGACTTTTAGTTCATTTTTTACTCCACAAATAAAGTTTTAATAAGAAGTAATAAGCTTGGAAAATTTTGGTGTCTCTATATTTTCATTATCAATTGGTATGACTTCTATACTTTGTAATTTAAGGGAAAAATGGTAAGAATGAAACAAAAGGAGAAAATATTCAGAAAATAGACATAAGTAGAGAAAAGAACTCCAACTTTTCAAGTCCACCTGTGAAACTGTCACTGCTGACAGTCCTAAATTAAATCAACTAGATGCAGAAGTAATAGACTTCTGGGAAAATGACTGTTCTTTTTTGAGAATACTACACATTTAGGCATGCCTTCAGTTCGGCCTTAAGTAAATAAGATCAGGAAAATGAAAACTCTCAAGGGTAATAGAAGTCAGCACCCATAATGAAGAAATCATAGTAATGGGTTACATACACATCATAGGAAAGCCTAAGTCCATCTCACACAGTAAAGGCTGCTGCATAGGACACATTCAGATAGTTGCCAGACCTATAAGACAATTGCCTCGCTTAGATTCCTCAACAGAAATGTTAACTTCAGTGAAAGCAAGATACTGTTTCTCTTCTAACATGTTTAAATTAATTTAGTTTGACCAGTAATTTCATGCCAGGATTCCTTAAAAGCTCAGTGAAACGTACTCGGACTAACACTGGCATCACCATTTTGTTAAGTGACACTGTTGTTCATTTTCCCTGAGTCCCCTACCCACCAATCTTGCTCATCAATTGACCATTTACTGTTATACATATGACTTTTTAGAAAAAGATGTATTTATTTATTCATTTGAAAAGAGAGGGAGGAAAGAAAAAGAGATCTTTCATCCACTGGTTCACTCCCCAAAAGGCTACAATAGCCAGGGCTTGGCCAGGTCAAGGGCAGGAGCCAGGAATTCCATTTGGGTCTTCCACATGGGTGGCAAGGGGCCCAAGTACTACTTGGGTCATCCTCCACCGCCTTCCCAAGTGCATTCCCAGGAAGCTAGATCAGACACAGAGCAGTCAGGACTCAAACTGGCACTCTGATAAGGGATGCCGGCATTGCAAGTAGTAACTTCACCCATTGTGCCACAATGCCAGCCACATATGGGGCTCTTTTTGATTAATAACTCTGTTTAGCTCTGTTACCCAGACTCTTTCTCTCAAAATCTTACAAAGTTAACACAAATATAAAAGGTAACAAGTGTTGGTGAGGATGTGGAGAGAAGATAACATTTGAACAAGCTTGGTGATATTCAAGTTAGTACCATTATGGCAAACTATATGGAGGTTCCTCAAAATACTAAAAATAGAATTACTATATCATCCAGCTATCCTACTTCTGGGTATACATCAATTGAAATCAATATGTCAAAAAGATATCTGAACTTCCACTTTCACTACAGCATTGCTCACGATAGCCAAGATATAGAATCAATACAAATATCCATCAATAGATGAATTAATAAAGAAAATATGGTACATATGCTCAATATAATATAATTCAGACATTACAGAGGACTTTCAGCCATTTATGACAACATGGCTGAACTTGAAGCATATTGTAAGTGAAATAACCCAGAAAGAAAAATATTGTATGGACTTTGTTTTGAGTATACATAGAAGCAGAAACAAATTAACTTATAAAAGAGAAAGTAGAATGGTGGTTACCAGAGTCCAGAGGGTGGAGAGAAAAGGAAAATTTCAGTCAAAATGTACAACACCTCAATTAATAGCTGGAAAAATTTTCTGAGATCTACTGCACATCATGGTGACCATAGATAGCATCAGGGTATTGCATAATATAACATTAACTTTGTACCTCATAATATGTAAAATTATGAGATAATTTACAATAACTTTTTTAAAATAGTAAAGGAATAATAAGTGGAAAATTAATGGTATGATAGAGACAACAGAAAAAAATAGAAGAACCTAACCTTCTTAGGCTTCTCATTTGTATGGTACATATTTTTCTATTTGCTGTCAACTTATTTAATTAGTTTTATTTACTACTTCCCTCTAATAGACAGAACATAGATGACTCTTGTTCTACCAATTCTGATAATCTCTGCCACTTAACTGTAGTGTTTAGTTTATTAGTATTTATATAAATTAATTATATATTGGAATTAGATCTGTTATTTTATTATTTGTTTCAGATGTCCTCTGGTTTTCTATTCCTGTTTCTTATTTGATGCCTTTATTTTTAATGCTTTAAGATGCCATTTTAACTTGTTTATAAATATTTCATCTAACTTTCTTTGCATTAAGAAATCACAAGTACATCCTTAACTTTTCAGTCTAATTGGAGTTAATATTTAATGAACACAAAAATTGCACACTGTTAGCCATTCTCTACTGTCCTTTATGACATTGGTCTCATGCACATTATTTCAGCAAACAATATGAACTCCACAAAAATGTAATAATTTTTGATTTATACAGTCACATTTCTTTCAACAAATTAAGATAAAGTAGTTTATATTTACCCTAATATTTAATTTTATTTTTTAAAAAGATTTATTTATTTATTTGAAAGACAGAGATACAGAGAGGCAGAGCCAGAGAAAGAGAGACAGAGAGAAGTCTTCCAACCACTAGTTCATTCCCTAAATGGCTGCTACAGCAAGAGCTGACCCAATCCGAAGCCAGTAGCCAGGAGCTTCTTTTGTGTCTCCCACACAGGTACAGGGGTCCAAGGACTTTGGCCATCTTTCACTGCTTTCCCAGGCCATAGCAGAAAGTTGGAAAGGAAGTAGAAGAGCCAGGACATGAACCATTACCCATATGGGATGCCAGCACTGCAGGTGGGGGCTTTACCTATGCTACAGTGCTGGCCCCTGGTGTTCTTTATTCATTCTTAAAAGTCCAAGTTTTCTTACAATATTTCTCTTTTAACTGAAAAAAATTATGTATTCTTGGCAGGTAAGTCTGGTAAACATAAATTCTCGTATGTTTAACTTTACCTGACAATGTTTATATTTTGCCTAATAACCAAAACATAATTTTGGTGAATATTGAATTTTAATTGACATTTCCCTCACACTTTACAAATTATCCATGGTCTTCAGTTTCCATAATTTATGATTAGACAGCCACAGTAATTTGAATTTTTGTTCTCTTATACTTAAGGTTATAGGAAAATTCTCCAGGTAGCATTGGAATGATCTAATTCCCCCCTTTCTTGTGTATAGTTCTCCAAATTAACTGTGGAATGTTCTGGAAATGTAATTTCTTGAGATGGAAAGAAGTTGGCTGAAACAGCTCTGGCTCTATACTCGTCCCAAACTAGAACAGGATGCCTTTCAACTCTTTAACCCAGTGAGTCTTCTCGCCTTGAGATTGCCTGTCAGGATCCTTCGGCTGCAATGGATGTGGTGCATGTACAGTCAAGAAGACTCCATCTGCCAAGCTAGCTTTCTGAGTGTGGGATGACAGGCTTACAATGAATTACAGGCTTCCTATCTGAATTGCTTGCTGCCTTGCTGTAAGTAATAAATCTGCCTCATGTAACTTGTCACGTATGAGCATGTTCTATCTCATTGACTCAGACAAGTTGGTAACTAGTACACAGTGAACCTAACTTAACAAAGCTGTCATTTTTATCTAGCTGCTCAGAACTAGAAAAAAATGATGCTAAAATTTGTATGGAAACACAAAAGACCCTGAATAACTAAAGCAACCTTAAATAACAAAAACAATGTTGGAAGGCAGATATTGAATCAAACTGCTAGGCAGTTATACCTGGCACAAGAATAGAACTGTAGACCAATGGAATATAATAGAGACCCTAGAAATTAACCCACACATCTACAATCGACTAATCTTTGACAAACTAGCTAAAATAAATCCCTGGAGAAAGGATAGTCTTTTCAACAAATGGTACTGGGAAAGCTGGTACTATACAGGAAATGGCATAGAAAATTAATTAATTTGAAAAAAAAAATTATGTAGGATCTCTGTCTTTAATGTGCTGTACATTGCTATTTAATGCTATAATTAGTAATCCAATGGTAGTTTTTTCACTTTGTGTTGCTATATGGGCAAAATGTTGAAATCTTTACCTAATATATACTAAACTGATCTTCTGTATACAAAGAGAATTGAAAATGAATCTTTACATGAATGGAAGGGGAAAGGGAGCGGGAAGGGGGAGGATTGTGGGCGGGAGGGAAGTTATGGGAGGGGGGAAGCCATTGTAACCCATGGGCTATACTTTGGAAATTTATATTCATTAAATAAAAGTAAAAAAAAAAATTTAAAAAAAAAAAAAAGAAAAAAGAACCCTACTTAATACCTTATGCAAAAATCAACTCAACATGGATCAATGATCTATATCTATGACCTCATAACCTCAAATTACCAGAGGAAAACTCTGAAAAACATTAGCATAAGCAAAGAAATCTTGGAAAACATCCCAGAAGCACAGGCAATCAAAGCAGAAATAGACACATTGGATCGTATCAAGCTGAGAAGCTTCTGCACTGCAAAAGAAACACTCAGCAAAGGGAAGAGGCAATTAACAGAATGGGAGAAAATATTTGCAATATATAAAAATGATAAAGGATTAATATCCAGAATCTATAAAGAACTCAAGAAACTCAACAACAACAAAACAATCCAGTTAAGAGATGGGAAAAGGACTTGAAGAGAAAATTCAAATGGCCAACAGAGATGAAAAAATGTTAATGATCACTAGCTAACAAGGAAATGTAAATGAAATCCACAATGATGTTTCACTTTCCCCTTATTAGAATGGCTCTCATCCAAAAATTAAAAAAAAAACAATAAATACTGGTGATGATGTAGAGAAAATGGTACCCTAATAAAATGTTGGTGGGAATGTAAACTAGTATAGTTATTATGGAAAACAGATTGATTTTCAGATTTCTGAGGAATTCCCAATCTATCATATGACACAGGCATCACATTCCTGATAATTTACCCAAAGGAAATGAAATCAACATACAAAAGAAGTATGTGTACTCCCATGTTTATTGCAGCTCAATAAAATATAGAATCAACCTAGATATCTATCAACTGATGACTAGGTAAAGAAAATGTGAAAAGATCTAAAAAAAAAAAAAAGAAAAAGAAAATTTGCAATAGTTTAAATTCCCTGGGCCAAAGGTGCTGTGAGCAGTCCTTATTCCTATTTAGTCCAAGGCCTCAGGAGTGCATCAGTTGGTCACCTACAAATAAGTCTATTCCTTTAAAAAACAGCACTACTATATGTGAGCATGGCAAATAATACAAGCAAATCATATACTATTCTATGTACTACACATGGTTAAGCTGCTTTCCTTCAAGATCTTCCTAATAGGTCTTTATGATTGTTAACAGAAGGTTTCAAATTGGAGGAGAGTTCAGAGTAAAACAAGATTCCTTTGAATCTCATCAGTTTATACTTTTTCCATATATTGTGAACATCAAAATTAGGAATGAAACTTCAGGGAGTCAATCCTTGAATTTACATTTACAACTAAAGAATTAATTTATAACTCTTTACAATTTTTTTTAATTTTTTATTTTATTTTTTTATTTTTGACAGGCAGAGTGGACAGTGAGAGAGAGACAGAGAGAAAGGTCTTCCTTTTGCCGTTGGTTCACCCTCCAATGGCCGCCGCGGTAGGCGCGCTGCAGCCGGCGCACCGCGCTGATCCGATGGCAGGAGCCAGGTGCTTCTCCTGGTCTCCCATGGGGTGCAGGGCCCAAGCACTTGGGCCATCCTCCACTGCACTCCCTGGCCACAGCAGAGAGCTGGCCTGGAAGTGGGGCAACCGGGACAGGATCAGTGCCCCAACCGGGACTAGAACCCGCTGTGCCGGCGCCATAAGGCGGAGGATTAGCCTAGTGAGCCGCGGCGCTGGCCAACTCTTTGCAATTTTAAGACTACTCTAGGCCGGCGCCGCGGCTCACTAGGCTAATCCTTCTCCTGCAGCGCCAGCACCCCAGGTTGTAGTCCCAGTTGCGGCGCCGGATTCTGTCCCGGTTGCTCCTCTTCCAGGCCAGCTCTCTGCTGTGACCCGGGAAGGCAGTGAAGGATGGCCCAAGTGCTTGGGCCCTGCACCTGCATGGGAGACCAGGGGGAGGCACCTGGCTCCTGGCTTCGGATCAGCATAGTGCGCCAGCCACAATGTGCCGTGGCGGCCACTTGGGGGGTGAACCAATGGAAAAAGGAAGACCTTTCTCTCTGTCTCTCTCTCTCTCTCACTAACTCTGCCTGTCCAAAAAAAAAAAAAAAATACACTACTCCAAATGACGAAAACAAACAGAATTCTCAGAAGTCCTCTAGAAGCATGAAAAGACTACTCAACCACAACTTATAAAACAAAATGATTAGAAGAGTAGATAGTTTCTGCTTAAAATGTTGGACCAACACCCTTGCCTATTTTCTTTTTATTATCTATAGTATTTATATTCATTATTCTCATTTTCTATGGTTGTCATCCATTCAAAATGAGCATTTTCTTTTCTCTTTTCCTCCTACTTTACTATGAGTATCAACTGAAAATTCCTATTCTAAAGCTATTCTTGTTATCTCAAACAGCACTCACTCCCTCCAGTCTTATTGAATGCTGAGCTTTCCATTCATCTCCACACCTCTATCACAAATAAATCAACAAACAAACAGCAGCATCAACAAAATCCCCAACAGCAAATCTGGACTCATCAGATGGATGCACAGCTAATCACATTACATTTTCACTTATGCCTACATGGACAAATAATGTTAAACGAATCAACTTATGGGTATGCTAGTATCTCTTTTGCCTGGCAAAAGAACAGTTCTTTACAGTCTATTGATCAGTCAATTCCAAATTTTAACTCAACAGAAACTTTACAGGACAATCGGCAAATGATTGCCACCTGGAAGAGAATAATGGACTGCCAACTACCTACCTCAACTAATGTTAGGCCTCTGTTCTGGTCTTCTGTTGAGAAGAACACTTTTTTTTTTTCTCTATCAATCTCTATGTGTCCCCCCACTAGACATGATTCCCTTGAGACTATTAACTCCTGTCCTGTTTACCTCATATTAATACTGCATACATTTGAGGAACAGTATTCCAATACTTATCTGTACACAAAGATCCTAATTTTCTAAATCACCAAGTTTGAAAATGTCAGCTTAGATCACACTCCTAAATGATGCCACCCTCGATTACTCAAGCAGAGTGATTAGGGGAAATGACTAATTTTTGTTTATGCAGAGAATCAGATCAGGGTTCCCTTAAGCAGTCTGTATAAAGAAAAGTCTGAAAATAGAAAATACTGTAAGAAACTATCTCTAACATTGGTTGAAGTTAGTAATGGCATCACTTACTTCTTGCATGAAAAAAATTATCAGTCTCAACTAAGTGGCACAAGTAGTGATAGACAATGACACTACTTATTGGTGGTTAGCCATGGTGACATCTTTGCTTTGTCATATTTCTTGCTGTTTTTGGATCAATGAAACATGCAAGGTAAAACAAGCCATATAGGGGCCAGCACTGTGGCGCAGTGGGTAAACACCATGGCCTGAAGCTCTGGCATCCCATATGGGCACTGGTTCTATTCCCGGCTGCTTCTCTTCCGATCCAGCTCTCTGCTATGGCCTGAGAAAGCAGTAGAAGATGCACCCACATGCGTCCCTGCACCCACGTGGGATACCTGGAGGAAGCTCCTGCCTCCTGGCTTCAGATTGGTGCAGCTCCAGCCCTTGAGGCCCTCTGGGGAGTGAACCAGTGGATGGAAGACCTCTCTCTGTGTCTCTATCTCTACCTCTCTCTGTAACTCTTTCATTTAAATAAAATAAATCTTTTTCAGAAAAGCTATCTATCTATCTATCTATATATATGTATATATATATGTGCATATACGTATATATACCTGGATAAAGGATAAAGCTACCTAGCCCTTAGGTATATTTGAATGGCTCATGAAAAATATACTCTTCACCTGGGTTCAGTAATTGGCGCTCTTAATTCTGAGGCATTTACAAGGACTAGCAATTGTTTGTTTGGTTTTCTTTTCTTTTTTTTTTTTTTTTTTTTTTTTTTTGACAGGCAGAGTGGACAGTGAGAGAGAGAGACAGAGAGAAAGGTCTTCCTTTGCCGTTGGTTCACCCTCCAATGGCCGCCGCGGCTGGCGTGCTGTGGCCGGCGTGTTTGGTTTTCTTAGTGATGATAATGCTGGCCCAATAAATTCTATCCAGAGTCTTAAATGTTTCTATAGAGCTGCTTTCTCCTCTGAAGATTGCCATGATTGCCATGATGCTATCAGAAAACAGTCAAAAGGATCTTGGAATAGACTTAACTACAATAGAGATGACTGGGCAGCCCTGAGCAGTGAAATCCTTATCATTACCCTTACTGAGTTAATTAGCCTCTTGCAAGCTAAAGAATTACCAGAAGGAGAACACAAAGACTAAATACTGCATACTAAAGGAAAATGTCCAGATAATGTATGAAAATAGAAGTCTCACTCACAGTTTCTGTAGCAAAAAGTCCAGAAAGTCATACCGTAACCTGCAGCAACCAGCCCGAAATGATTAGTGCTTGTTAAATAACTTTCTGCTTCCCTAACTGTTGGCCCCATCTCCACTTCAGGATCAATCAGGAAAGCTGAATGTGCTTCCTAAACTTTTTTTTTAACTCTTAAGTTTTCCACTTCCCTACATAACTTTGGGCCTTTGTCAGACTCAAGTAATGGTGGCTGACTCCTTTGCCATAGAAAGCTGAAAAAATAGCCTCTGCTTGTTCCTCATTTGGTTGTTTTCACTCATTTACACAATGATTGTCCAAAATTTCAAGACTTGAATCAAATGAAATTGTTTTGGGCACTATAAACCTATATCTGAAAATAGAAGAAAAAAAAAGAATTAGATATTTGGATTGATTTCTCAGGAATTTCTAGTGTTTTAGGGTAGAACTGCTTTTTTTGTATATCCAAATGAAAACTGTGATAAAAATCTTACTAGTATTTTGAGGCTGTTGCTCAAAAGAATAAGAAATACGTTTTTACAAGATAATTTACACCTTTGTTACTCTGTTTTTTTCTTTTCTTTTCTTTCGTGTAAGATTTATTTTATGTACTGGACAGGCAGAATTACAGAGAGAAGAGGGAGAGACAGAGAGATCTTTCATCCGCTGATTCACTCTCAAAATGGCCGCAATACCTAGGGCTGGGCAAGACCAAAGCTGGGAGTCAAGAGCCATTTCCTAGTTTCCCATGTGGGTGCAAGAGCCCAAGAACTTGGGCCATCTTCTGCTGTTCTCCCAAATGCATTAGCAGAGAGCTGAATTGGAAGTGGGGCACCCAGGGCTGGAACTGGTGCACATGAGATGCTGGTGTCACAGTCGACAGATTTACACCCCATGCCACAAGGTGGGCCCCCACTCTGTCCACACCAAGTTCTTATGTGCAAATCTTTGTGTACTGAACACTTATGTAAAAATAATTGAATATGTTCATGGGTTACTTTTTCAAATTTTTTCTCTTCCTTATTAGAGTTTACAGAATTAAAAGTATAAACAAAATGTAATTTTTAAAAAGGCCTAGAGACATAATCTGTTACTCTCTTGAGTTTATTTATTCATTTATTCTTTATATATTTATTAATTTTCCACTACTTTCTAAAAGCTCTGATAGTTTCCAAAATAAAAGGTAAGAAGATATGACCTTGAATTTGAGCCTCCTATTCTCTAGTGGAGGACTTACACATATACTAAAATCTAACAGTGTGAAAATCACACTATTTGAGGAGCAAAGGAGGACAGAGAACATGACAGGCGCATACTTTAAGATGCATTAATTAATGCAAATATAAAAGAACCCAGCTCTTTCAAGTGTAACATGAGTGATTATAGCTACTTATAACAACATAGTGGGGAGTGGAGACCACCCAGTCAAACAGAGTATGTTGCGTCTAGATTATGAGGAACCTGCCTTAATTATGAGCTGTAGCTTTATCTCATAGAAAATATGGAGCCAATTAAGTTTCTGAAGCCTGGGTACAACATGATCAGATTCCTATGTTTGAATGATTCTGCTAAAGCTTGACAGAAATTAGTACTGCAGAATTTGAGAGATCTAAGTTACAAAAGCAGTAAGAAAAATAATGATCCCAAAGATGTGTATCTTCTAATCCTTGGGACTTGCAAATATGCTAGGTTACATGGTAAATGTTAAGAAAGTTGATAATTAACTGATATTATTTTTCTTTTTTAAAACATTTTTGAAATATATAAATACCAAGAAATACTTACAATTGTACAGATAATTGAAGTTTTGTCATCTGATCACACTCATACACAACACCCAAATTAAGAACAAACATTACTTGTATGCCAAGAATCCTATTTCCTGCCCTCCATTTCTTTTTTTTAACATGTGAAATAAGAATGTATTATAATTACATGTTTATAATTCAGTGAAGCCCCGTTTATTTCAAATAAGATTCTTATTTGATATAAACACACATTTTTTAAGATTTTTCTGCTGGAGAGGATGTGGGGAAAAAGGGAAACTAACCCACTGTTGGTGGGAATGCAAACTGGTTAAGCCACTATGGAAGTCTGTCTGGAGATTCCTCAGAAACCTGAACATAACCCTACCATACAACCCAGCCATCCCACTCCTTGGAATTTACCCAAAGGAAATTCATTTGGCAAATAAAAAAGCCATCTGCACATTAATGTTTATTGCAGCTCAATTCACAATAGCTAAGACCTGGAACCAACCCAAATGCCCATCAACAGTAGCCTGGATAAAGAAATTATGGGACATGTACTCCATAGAATACTATACAGCAGTAAGAAACAACGGAACCCGGTCATTTGCAACAATATGGGGGAATCTGGAAAACATCATGCTGAGTGAATTAAGCCAGTCCCAAAGAGACAAATATCATTTGTTTTCCCTGATCGGTGACAACTGAGCACCAAAGGGGAAACTTGTTGAAGTGAAATGGACACTATAAGAAACAATGACCTGATCAGCTCTTATCCTGACTCTAGATGTACAATGTAACACTTTATCCTTTTTAGTATTTTGTTGTTGTTGTTATTGTTGTTCTAGTACTAGTGGTTGAACTCTGTAATTAACACACAATTATTCTTAGGTGTTTAAATTTTAACTGAAAAGTGATCACTGTTAAATATAAGAATGGAAAAAGAGAGGGAGGAGATGTACAATTTGGGACATGCTCAATCGGACTTGCCCCAAAGGGTGGAGTTAGAAATGTGCCAGGGCATTACAATACAATCCCATCAAGGTGGCATGTACAAATGCCATCTCACTAGTCCAAGTGGTCAATTTCAGTTCACAATTGATGGCTCTGATAGGTCTAAGAGTCAAAGCAATCACACAAACAAGACAAGTGTCTGCTAATACTAACTGATAGAATCAAAAAGGGAGAGAACGATCCAACATGGGAAGCAGGATACACAGCAGACTCATAGAATGGCAGATGTCCTAAACAACACTCTGGCCTCAGAATCAGCCCTTAAGGTATTCGAATCTGGCTGAAGAGCCCATGAGAGTATTGTAGGCATGGAAAGCCAAGATACCATGGAAAAGAAAAAAAAAAAAAAGAAGAAGAAGAAGAAGAAGACCTAAATGAAAGATCTCTGTGAGTGAGATCCCAGTGGAAAGAACGGGGCCATCAAAGAAGGAGGCACCTTTCTCTGAAGGGAGGAGAGAACTTCCACTTTGACTAGGACCCTATCGGAATAAGATCAAAGTCGACGAACTCTAAAGGCTTCCATAGCCCTGGCAACTCATGACTAGAGCCTAGGGAGATTACTGACGCCATGAACAGGAGTGTCAAATTGTTAAGTCAGAAACAGGAGTCACTGTGTACTTACGTCTCATGTGGGATCTGTCCTTAATGTGTTGTCTAATGTGCAGTGATGCTATAACTAGTACTGAAACAGTATTTTTACACTTTGTGTTTCTGCGTGGGTACAAACTGATGAGATCTTTACTAATTATATACTGAATCGATCTTCTGTATATAAAGATAATTGGAAATGAAAAAAAAAACCTGGTGTTAAATTGGAAATGGCATAAAAAATTAATTAATTAAAAAAAATATCATGTAGGATCTCCATCTTTAATGTGCTGTACACTGTTACTTAATGCTATAACTAGTACTCCAACAGTATTTTTTCACTTTGTGTTGCTCTATGGGGGAAAACTGTTGAAATCTTTACCTAATATATACTAAACTAATCTTCTGTATATAAAGAGAATTGAAAATGAATCATGATGTGATTGGAAGAGGAGAGGGAGCAGGAAAGGGGAGGGATGCGGGTGGGAGGGAAGTTATGGGAGTGGGGAAGCCATTGTAACCCATAAGCTGTACTTTGGAAATTTATATTCATTAGATAAAAGTTTAATAAATGAAAAAAAAAAGATTTTTCTATATATTAACTGGCACAAGAGAAAACATATTTGTTTTTTTTTTAAAGATTTATTTATTTATATATTTGAGAGGCAGAATTACAGACAATGAGAGGGAGAGACAGAGAGAAAGGTCTTCCTTCAATTGATTCACTCCCAAATGGCCACAATGGTCAGAACTTTGCCGATCTGAAGCCAGGAGCCAGAGGCATCTTCCTGGTCTCCCATGTTGGTTCAGGGGCCCAAGGACTTGGGCCATCTTCTACTGTTTTTCCAGGCCATAGCAGAGAGCTGGATCAGAAGAGGAACAGCTGGGGCCGGCGCCGTGGCTCAACAGGCTAATCCTCCTCCTTGCGGCGCCGGCACACCGGGTTCTAGTCCCGGTCCGGGCACCGATCCTGTCCCGGTTGCCCCTCTTCCAGGCCAGCTCTCTGCTGTGGCCAGGGAGTGCAGTGGAGGATGGCCCAAGTCCTTGGGTCCTGCACCCCATGGGAGACCAGGAGAAGCACCTGGCTCCTGCGATCGGAACAGCGCGGTGCGCCGGCTGCAGCGCGCTACCACGGCGGCCATTGGAGGGTGAACCAACGGCAAAAGGAAGACCTTTCTCTCTGTCTCTCTCTCTCACTGTCCACTCTGCCTGTCAAATAAATAAATAAATAAATAAAAGAAGAGGAACAGCTGGGACTCGAACTGGTGCCAATATGGGATGTTGGCACTGCAGGCAGTGGCTTTACCTGCTACTCCACAGCATGAGCTCCATATTTGTCTTTTTGAGTCCAGATTGTTTCATTTACTTCATCAGCTGATCTTAAAACAAGGATATTATTCTGTTTTATCCATATGAGACCAATGCAATCACAAATGCCCTTTTCTATTTTAACTGCATGATTCCAATGCAGTCACAAGTGTACTTTTTATTTTTTTTATTTATTTATTTTTTAATTTTTGACAGGCAGAGTGGACAGTGAGAGAGAGAGAGAGACAGAGAGAAAGGTCTTCCTTTGCCGTTGGTTCAACCTCCAATGGCCGCCGCAGCCGGCGCACCGCGCTGGTCCAAAGGCAGGAGCCAGGTGCTTATCCTGGTCTCCCATGCGGGTGCAGGGCCCAAGCACTTGGGCCATCCTCCACTGCACTCCCAGGCCACAGCAGAGAGCTGGCCTGGAAGAGGAGCAACCGGGATAGAATCCGGGGCCCCAACTGGGACTAGAACCCGGTGTGCCGGCGCCATAAGGCGGAGGATTAGCCTGTTGAGCCACGGCACTGGCACAAGCGTACTTTTAATATGGAAGAGGAGAGGGAAGCAGAAGTGTAACTTTGGCTGAGAAATAATTGAGTACTTATTTTTGACTGAAGATAGAAGGCAACAAACCCAGGACTTGAGGCAATCTTTAGAGTCTTTAAAAGGCAAGAGAAGGAATTCTTCCTTAGAAACTGAAGCAAATAAATCCCTAAGACTTTGGCTCACTGAACTTTTTTGGACTTCCTTCCATCACAACTAGTCCACTCAGACATAGTCCAAAGATAAAAGCTGCCACAGAGAAAACAAAGAAGAAACTAATGAGTATTCCTGCAAATGCAAAATAACAAATGCACCAATCCAAGAAACAAGAATAAGGAAGAAAACATGACATCCCCAAAAGAACATAACACCTCAATACTAGATTGTGAAGATGATGAGACTGAAGAGATGCCAGAAATGGAATTCAAAAAATTGATTATAGGATTACTTAGAAGTAATCAGCAAATACATGAACTAATGAAATCCATACATGACATGAAAGAAAGTTTCTCCCACAAAATTGAGACCTTAAATAAAAATACAGCAAAAAGACTTAACAACAGAATCAGTGACGCAGAAGAAAGAATATCAGATTTAGAACAAAACACAGGAAATTATACAGTCAGACCAAACACAAGAAGAAATTAGAGAACTAAAAACAACACTGGCAATCTAGAGAGTACTATCAATCAAACCAACTTATGGGTTCCAGGAGTTCCTATATGCATAGAAAAACAGAAAGGATTAGAAGGTTGTTTTAGTGAAATAATAACAGAATTTGGAGAAAGAAAGGGACATCCAAGTCCAGGAAGCACTTAGAACTCCTAATATACATGATCAGAAAAGATCTTCACAACGACACACTGGAATCAAACTCTACACAGTAAAACATAAAGATTCTAAAATGTGCATGACAGAAATGCCAGATTACTTTCAGAGGATCAATTAGACTCACAGCAGACTTCTCATCAGAAATCCTACAGGCTACAAGAGAATGGTGAGATATAGTCCAAGTCTTGAGAGAAAAACTGTCAACTCAGAACACTATTCCTGCGAAGCTTTCATTTTTGAATGAAAGTCAAATAAAGACTTTCCATGACAAACAGAAACTGATATAATTTGTGACCACCTGTCTAGCCTTTTAGAAGATGCTTAAAGATGTGTGGCACACAGAAACCCAGAAACATGGTCATCACTATGAAACAAGGTAAAGGAAGAAAATCTTGTAAAAGTACTAAGGAAATAAAAAATAAAAAAATAGGAATATTTATGGAAAAATGGCAAGGTGAAGTCATTACTTATCAATGGTCACATTGAATGTAAATGGCCTTAACTCTCCAGTTAAAAGATACAGACTGATTGAATGGATTAAAAAACAAAACCCATCTATTTTCTGCCTAAAAAAATTACTTCTGACCAATAAGGATGCATGCAGACTGAAGTGAAAGGATAGAAAAAGATATTCCATGCTAACAAAAACCAAAAAAGAGGTGGTGAGCCATCTTAATATCAGACAAAATATACTTTAACATAAAAACTGTTAAAAGAGAAAAAGAAGGACACTATGTAATGATTAAGGGATCAAATCAACAAGAAGGTGTGACTATCATAAACATATATACACCTAATTAGGGGGTACCTGGCTATATAAAATAAATGCTAAGGGGTCTAAAGGAAGACATAGACTCAGATACAATAGAAATGAGGGATTTCAATACCAAATTTTCAGCAATGGACAGATCAACCAGACAGAAAATCAACAAGGAAACAGCAGAGTTTATCGAAACTATAGACCAAATGGACATAACAGATATCTACAGAACTAATCCTACAGTTGCAGAATACACATTCTTCTCACCTGTGTATGGAACCTTTTCTAGGACTGACCACATATTAGGCCATAAAACAAGTCTCAGCAAACTAAAAAAAATCAAAATCATATCACGCATCTTCTTGGACCACAATACAATGAAGCTGGAAATCAGCAACTCAGGAATCCCTAGAACATACGCAAACACATGGAGACTGAACAACACACTCCTGAATGAACAGTGGGTCATAGAAGAAATCAAAAGATAAATAAAAAAATTTCTGGTAACAAATAAAGATGACAATATAACCTATCAAAATGTATGGAATACAGCAAAATCAGTGTTAAGAGGAAAGTTTACAGCAATTGGTGCCTATATAAAAAATTAGGCACCAAATAAATGAGTTATCAATGCATCTCAAGGATCTAGAAAAACAACAGCAAACTAAACCCAAACCTAACAGGAGAAAAGAAATAATTAAAATTAGAGTGGAAATCAACAAAATTGAAACCAAAAAAATTCAAAAGATCAGCAAAACAAAGGGCTGGTTTTTTGAAAAAATAAACAAAATTTTACACATCATTGGCCCAACTAACCGAAAAAAAAGGAGAAAGAAGACCCAAATTAATAAAATTAAAGATGGAAAAGGGAATGTAACAACAGATACAACAAAATTAAAAAGAATCACCAGAAATTACTACAAAGAGCTATATGCCAACAAACTGGGAAAAATAGAAGAAATGGTTAGATTCCTGGACACATACAACCTACCTGAATTGAGTCATGAAGACCTAGAAAACCTAAACAGACCCAAAAACAAGATGGAAATTAAATCAGTAATAAAGACCCCCCCAACAAAAAAGCCCAGGACCAGATGACTTCACTGCTGAATTCTACCAGACATTTAAAGAAGAACTAACTCCAATTCTCAAGTTATTCAAAACAATAGAAAGGGAGGGAATCTTCCCAAATTCTTTCTATGAAGCCAGTATCACCTTATCCCTAAGCCTGGAAAAGATGCAACAGAAAAAGAGAATTACAGATCAATTTCCCTGATGAACGTGGATGTAAAAATCCTCAACAAAATTCTTGCCAATTGAATCCAACAACACATCAGAAATATCATTCACCCAGACCAAGTGGGATTTATCCCTGGTATGCAGGGATGGTTCAACATTCGCAAATCAATCAACATGATAACTCACATTAACAAACTAAAGAAAAAAAACCATATGATTATCTCAATAGATGCAGAGAAAGCATTTGATAAAATACAACACCCTTTCATGATGAAAACTCTAAGAAAATTGGGTATAGAAGGAACATTCTTCAACACAATCAAGGCAATTTACAGCAAAAACATGACCAGAGTCCTGTTTAATGGGGAAAAGTTGGAAGCATTCCCCACTGAGATCTGGAGCCCGGCAAGGATGCCCACTCTTGCCATTGCTATTCAATATAGTCCTAGAATAAACTTAACCAAGGATGCCAAAGATCTTTATGATGAGAATTACAAAACATTAAAGAGAGAAATAGATGACGATACAAAAAAAAAATGGAAAAATCGTCCATGTTTATGGATTGGAAGAATCAATATCATCAAAATGTCTATTCTCCCAAAAGCAATTTACAAATTCAATACAATGCCAATCAAAATACCAAAGACAATCTTCTCAGACATTGAAAAAATTATGCTGAAATTCGTATGAAAACACAGGAGACCTTGAATAGCTATAGCAATCTTATACAACAAAAACAAAGCTGGAGGCATCACAATATCAGATTTCAAAACATATTTCAAGGCAGTTATAATCAAAACAACCTGATACTGGTCAAAAACAGATGGATAGACCAATGGGAACAGAATAGAAACACCAGAAATCAATCCAAGCATCTACAGCCTAGTTACATTTGACCAAGGAGTTAAAACCAATCCCTGGAGCAAGGGCAATCTCTTCAACAAATGCTGCTGGGAAAACTGGATTTCCACATGCAGCATTATCAAGCAGGATCCCAACCTTACACATTACAAAAAATCCATTCAAAATGGATTAAAGACCTAAATCTATGACCTGATACCATTAAATTACTAGAGAACATTGGCACAGGCAATCAAAGCCAAAAACAACAAATGGGATTACATCAAATTGAAAAGCTTCTGTACTGCTAAAGAAACAGGAAAGTGAAGAGGCAACTGACAGAATGGGAGAAACTATTTGCAAACAATGTAAGTGATCAAGGATTAATAACCAGAATATATAAAGAGATCAAGAAATTCTACAAGAGAAAAACAAATAACCCAGTGGAGAAATGGGCAAAGGACAGACATTTTTCAAAAGATGAAATCCAAATGGCCAACATACACAATGAAAAATGCCTAAGAACACTAGTCGTCAGGGAAATGCTAATCAAAACCACAGTAAGGTTCCACCTCACCGCAGTTAGAATAGCTTTCATACAGAAATCAACAAGCAACAAATGCTGGTGAGGATGTGGGGGAAAAGGTACTGTAATCCAATGTTGGTGGGAATGTAAACTGGTAAAACCACTACGAAAATCGGAGATACCTCAGATATTGAATATAGACATATCATATGACCCAGCCATCCCACTCCTGGGAATTTACCCAAGGAAATGAAATCAGCAAATAAAAGAGTTATCTGCACCCCCGCGTTTATTCCAGCTTAATTCACAATAGCTAAGACGTGGAATCAAACTAAATACCTTTCAAATGAAAAATGGATAAAGAAATTATGTGATATGTACTCTATAGAATACTACACAGTGATAAAAAATGAAATCCAGTCATTTGAAACAAAATGGAGGAATCTAGAAAACATCATACTTAGCAAAATAAGCAGTCCAAAAGGGACAAATACCATATATTCTCCCTGGGAATGGTGGAAGGAGGAGGAGGTGGAGTGGGAGGGCAAGTATGATGGGAAGAATCACTATATTCCTAAAGTTTTACTTGCGAAATGTATACTCATTAAATAAAAGTTTTTTGAAAAAAAAAAAAACAGAGCCATAGGGAAGGTTATCTCCAATGCACAGCCTTTTGCTATTTTTCTTAAGGATTTAAGATACTAAGTATGTCTGCTGAGTTGCAAGGAAAACAAGTCCAGTACCAGGAAAGTACTGTTATCCACTGTACCTGCCCTGCAGAAACCTTTATACCATATTCAAATCTACCTAATAATTCCACAAACATCTTTTTCTGCTTGGTATCCTGCTTCAGCAGGTTTAATAAAACCCTTGCCTGAAGGGTGGCCACACAGTCTCTACTAGTTGTAGGTGCCTTAATGTTCTAGTCTAATAATTATCACCTTAAATAGCTCCCCATTTAACCTATGCTTCTAACAGCAGAGCTTCTTTGTTGCAACTAACTCTGGACAAAGTAAAATTTGTCAACTCTTGAACTAATCCTCTCCTTCCCACCAATGTTATTCACGTACGTATTTTCTTTTACATAATTTCCTTGTGAACAGACAAATACTTATATTGAGAATATACTTATTTGACATCTTGCTGAAATTAGTTCTTGGACTTCTGTTGATTTTAATCTTTTAATCTAGAGAAGGGAAGTGATTATGAACTAGCTGAAATTACAAATTAGCCAAAATTCCAAGGGAGGAAAGAAGTTGAGGAAACGACAACAAAATGCAGGTGGGTTCAATATGCCTTGTAGCTAAGTGGATATGTGGTAAACAGAACATAACAGACAACTCTGTGAAGAGCTCTGCACATCAGACCCAGATGAAGAAATAAGTCACATTATTCAGTTGAAATGCATAAACTCTGGGACTCTGAGAAGCTTCAATTAGACCAGAAAAAGAAAACACTAGCTAAAATGGCATTACAGATATTACATTTCAATTTACTGTAACTTTTAAAAAATAAAATTCAGCTTAGGGAAAAAACAGAAATGATAACAAAATTCGGTGGTGGAGACTGTTTAAAATGAGTGTGTGTGTGTTTGTAGTTGTGTAATTTCATGTTTTGTAACATGCCTGCACCCATGTGACTACCACGCCTATCAAGATATATAGCTTAAGACTGATATATATCAATATTGATATATATATACATCTATCTAGAAATTATTCTTAAATCACTTTAAGGGAAATCTTCCTTTCCCCATAGACAACCAAAGTCTTTGTTTCTACCCTCATGGATTAATATGACATGTTTCAGAATTTCATACATATGTAATCATAGAGCATACATTATGTGTTTGGCCACTCTCACTCAGCATTATGCTTCTGAAATTCATTCTTACTATTTGGTTATGAATGTTTTATGCCACAATTTGTTTATGCAATCTTCTATTGACAGACACTGACACTGTTTTCAGTTAAGGGCTGTTGTGTCTTTGATAAGCTTTTATGAACTTTGTTTTTGGACACATGTTTGCCTTAGGAATTGGATCATAAGGTAAACATATTTAATATTATGAAAAAATAGCCAGAGTTTACTAAGTAGTACATTAATTTATTGTCTTACCCACAAATAGGGTTATTATTAATGTATACCCTTCTCAACATTTTAGGCTACTCGATTTTTCATTTTAACTATTATGCTTACTGTGGAATCATTTATTATTTTTTAATTTAACTTCCATGTATATGAAAACTAAACACGTTAAGAAGCTTCACATGTTTTTGGACTGTAAGTCTTTTGCTCATTATAACTGAGATTTGTTTTTTTTTTATCACACATGTATTTAGACAGAACACTCTGTCAAGTATATGTATTACAACTATATTTTTCCAGTCCATTACTTGAATTTTCATATTATTAACTCTTTTTATATAAGGATAGAATTTTGAGTCTAAAACTTTCATTTCTTTTATTATGCTGTATTATGATACAGCTGGAATTAAATTTTATTGCTAGTATTATCATGGAGGTTTTTTTTTTTTTTACCTTGTGTTTATCTAAATTTTCTAGCTTCATCTATTGAAAAAAACACTAACTCTTTCTCCTTCACTTTGGAATTCTAAAGAGGCAAAAATCTGTCAAGAATATACATCCACTTATTTCTGGAACCTCTATTTTGTTCCATTAATCAATTTTCTATCTTTTTTTTTTTTGCATTTCAATAACTTTATTGAAAGGTATATCACTTAGTACCAAAGATAATGGTATTTAGTTAGGTTACCTTTGCCAACTCAAAGTTAACACTGATGTATCAAAATAACTGAAATATTGGGAAAACTGAAGTTACCCATAAAACACAGGTTATAAAATTTAAGGATAATATATGCTGTGATTCTTTGGTTTTTATTTTTTTATTGCGTATTTGTCTACAACATCATGTCAGGAATGATCACAGCCACTCTGAATGAACACAGGCTAGGCACTGCTCTGTTAATCATCCACGGCACTGTCACACTGTAGATCTCCTTACATTCACTGACCCACTGAAGACTGTTTCTTGAACACTGCCTCAGTGATCTACTTATGAAGGTGTCGACTGACTGTTCTTAAGAAGCAGTAAGGGCATTCGTGAAAGCATATTCTTTAGAATTTTATTTTAATCTAAATTAGAAGCAATGACAATTTTCTGAAAACAACACTCAGTAAAGACTTCTGGAGTGTTAAATCTAGTCTGAACTTACTTTAGTGAAGAAAAGTAAGTCCTCAGAATGATAACTTGAGCAACTAATAAAATAGAAAACAATTTTCTTGATTGGACTAGACTGGGGCAGTAGATTCTATATAAAAGATCTTATCACACATACAAACATCATCTGTTTTCTTAAAAAATATTAAAGATTATGAACTTGCCAAAATTACTGTTTTTTGGTGGTTTTTTTTGTTTTTTTTTTTGTTTTGTTTTGTTTTTGTTTTTGTTTTCTTTCTACAAAATGCCTTCAAATTTGTGTCCCCTTCTCAGGATTGCATTATTTGCATTTTGGGCAACAGAAAACCATTTAAACTGCCTAAAACACTAACCTTTGTTGTATCTTAAAAGTGCATTTGTGAAATGTTACTTTGATGAAAACCTCATAATTTAAAACATTTAAATTATGTAGGTTAGCATTTTCAATACTACCTAAAGTATATCAATCAAATATAGAAAGTTAAATCAATGTTAAGAAATGAAGATTCACAGTTTACTTTCCAAAGCTTGTGATTAGTGCTTCATATTTATGCTTTTAACTTTGATTTGACTGCTTCACAGATGAATTTATATCTAAACATAATTCCATTATAGCATAATACTAATTAGGCAGTTTCCCCAAGCATAAGAAAGAACATCATATTCATCTAGTTGTAAAGTTTTAAGGCTTGAAATTTAAACTCATGAAAACATGGAATCCATAGCTCAGGGCTGTAGGGTTCAGAGTTTTTATTGTTGTTGCACAGCAGTTGAAGCATAGTTACTACAGAATAGCTCACCTTCCAACAATTCCTGAAATGGTTCCTTAATTCATGAATTTGGATCATTGTTATTCTCCATAAAGGAAATTATCAGTGCTATAATTCTCTTTTACAATGGAAGAATTAAAATATCATTTCTCTTCAAAGTAAACAAAATGGAGTTGCAATAGCAAAGGGGAAGTTTCTACACTGATTTGGTCAGCTAGTATTTGAAGACATTTAGTATATAAAGAACCCTACGGGTAAGGAATTATCTAACCTCTGATATGTATGTTAGTCATTTCATTAATCAGCATTAAAAAAGCATGTCCTCAACAACCCAAGTTTTAAAAGTAGCATTAAAATCGTATTTTTTTCTTGAACATCATCTTGCTCTCTGAAGACCTAAGCTCTGGCTCATTTAAAGATACACTAGCTGAGTAGGACAATAGGACCAAACTTTTGGAACACTTTTGGACTAATTTGAGAATGTTAGCTTATAAGCAAAATCAGTATGAACTTGGATAGTGTATTTAAAGAAAAAGAAGATACATCCAATCAGTCTTGATGTTGGGTGTCTGGAAACTGCAAGGGCGTCTCAACATTGTAGTTACTATAATATTTGGAATTCTGGAAAAGTAGTTACATGCATAAAAGATAAACTTGGGGTCACTGGATATATATTCTTGCCATTTAAATTTCTTAACTAGTAATAATGATTTACCTTTTTCCATTCAAAATTAAATTAACATTTAACATATCTATGATTATGAAACTTAACCTGAACAGTTAGTTCACTTTTAATAGTAATATTTCACAATTTTGTATCTTTATACCAACATCACTCTGGAAAAATTTGCCTGTGTAGTATGAGCCCACAAACTTTAATAATATTTTAAAATTTTTATCTTCTGTATAAATTTTTGAAATAATGTATAAATTTCCATATTTTCATGAGGAAAAATGTTACTAATATCTCAAGCATTTTTTATTTTTTATAATTGTATGTATTTATGGATTTCAATTTGATGTATCAAAATTGGTTAAGTCAAGGTAGTTAGCAAACATAACATCTCATAAACATCATTTTTATAGTGAAAATATTACAAATTTTCTAGCTATTTTAAAATGTATAATACGTTGCTATTAGAGAGTTATCCTTTTGTACAATATAACATGAGAATTTATCCCACTTCTCTAATTGAAACATTTTCCTCTAAACATTAGTGTTTTAGAATTAAAGGATGATATGCTGTATTTTTCAGTATAATTTAGTTCAAATTATTTCCTGTTTTTTCTTCTATATTTTCTCTGAATCATGGGTTATTTAGAAGTGCAATATTGAATTTTTAAGATATTTTGGAATTTTCCACATTTCTTTGTTATTAATATCTACTTATTGATGTTGATGAATACACCTTGTAATAAGCTATTTTTTGCAATATATTGGTACCTATTTCATTTGCCAGCATATGGTACATCTTGACACATGTGTTGATCTTTATGCCATTAGAGAGCATTTGGGGAAAAACGTCTTAGATGGAACTCTACCAACCTTAATGATTTGAAGCAGGTTAAGAGATATCCCATTTTCATTTTTTATCCCAATTCCTTCCTCCAGCAAGATTTTTCCAAAGTTTTTGATATTGGAACATATTTCTATAACACAGTGAAGAGAGAAAATGTCCCATGGCATATTGGAGAAGAATAATAGCTGATCTTAAATGTTCTGCAATGCAGCTCTCATAACCTACTCAGCAACCTTTGGCACTGGACTGGAACATACAACTCTCCAGTTCAAAAGAGAGCTTTTGTTCTGGTGGTGTTATTTTCTGAATTTCATGTTTCCATTTGTAAATTCTCTAAGGTTGACTGTGGGGCCAAAAATAGTCAGTCTTGGTCGGCGCCATGGCTTAACAGGCTAATCCTCCGCCTTGCGGCGCCGGCACACCAAGTTCTAGTCTCGGTTGGGGCGTCGGATTCTATCCCGGTTGCCCCTCTTCCAGGCCAGCTCTCTGCTATGGCCCGGGAAGGCAGTGGAGGATGGCCCAAGTGCTTGGGCCCTGCACCCGCATGGGAGACCAGGAGAAGCACCTGGCTCCTGGCTTCGGATCAGTGCGATGCGCCGGCCGCAGCGGCCATTTGAGGGTGAACCAACGGCAAAAAGGAAGACCTTTCTCTCTGTCTCCCTCTCTCTATCCACTCTGCCTGTCAAAAAAAAAAAAAAAAAAAACTGAAAAAAAAAATAGTCTTATTTTTCTCCCTGGCAAGCATCACACATCTTTCCTTATAAATCTCTGTACTAAAATTAGCACATCTTCTGAAATGTAAAATATATACATATATGTATATAAGTAGATATATGTATATATATATATATATATATATATATATATATGTATTGACTGCTCTGGAGAAGTAAATAGTCATATTCCCTTTGATCTTGCTTCCCAGGAAATTCAGCATCTTGAGATTTGTGATATTCTTCCTTTTTTTTCTTACTACTCTATGTTTTTCCTAAGTCAGTCCAAGCTTCTCTCAAGCTTAAAACATAGTTTCTAAGCTAGGTTCCATAAATATTACACATATTATGCCTGTCTCATTACTTTTATAGCAGAAGATTTACTGTGGTTATTCCTTAGGCACATTTAAGGGAAGGAGAGACTTTAGCTAGATAAAATGTGATTGTATTCAGTTCAGTAAATTGATTATTTCTGTTGAGTTCTGTGACAGAGTAAAATTGATATTTATTGTTAATTGTTGCAGAATGCATTTAGGACCAAGTAATAAAATATATCTGTGGAGTAGTTTTTGTATATACGTTTGTGGAAGGAACAGTGAATGAAATTAAGGTATGGAATGATAGTGACCTCTAACATACTAACAGCTTAGAGAATCAAGCTATTTTTATTGTTTCATTGTGAAACTTCCATGAAAAATCAGTAAACACTATAAAAATGATTTCTAAGTAACTAGTTGCCCCTTAACAGGTAAAAACAGAATGTTTCAGTCTTTAGGATGATACTCACCATATTTTTCTTCCCAATCTCATCTTTTTACCTATTCCACTGTGTGTTAACAAGTCTTATTATCACTTATTACCTTACAGTTTTTCATCTATTCTCATATATGCACTCCAAATGATACATTGTTGAATTCTGACTATGCATAAAATTTAATTAAATCACATTGTAAAAATTCTTGTGTGAGTTGCTTCCTTATATTTAAGCAGATAATCACAGTTAACTTTTACTCAGGTGGATTATCTGCTTTAATGAACAAAATATTTGATTACCTATTCAACTGTTTATGGTCACTTATGTATTGCTCTCTTGTTAACATGAAAAAATAACTACAAATACTCTTCCAAGTGTCTCCTACAATAACACAAGAATTTCTCTAGAGAGTACTCCTGGGCTACAAGCAATTGCATGTTTTACTTTGCTGGCAGGCACCATTACTGAAACTATGTCATGATTTTTTATTTCACCTTAAAATCCTAACCTGTGTCACCTGACTTTATATCTAGTGTTCTTAATCTAGAGTGATCCAAATAAATCATTAACATGGCACTTACTTCCTTCACTTTTTAAAACTTACATAATCATCAAATCAAATTTCTGTCAGGGAAAAGTACTGCATAACTAGACATGATTCTAAAAATCCATGTATAGCTAATTTGATTATTTTGGCATTCTTTTTAACAAATATGCCTCACTGCCCAATTCACTCAGCTATAGCAATTGATTCTGATAGCACAGACAGCTAAATTAGAGCCCCAAATATGTGTAAATGCTTCAATCATATTTCTCTTCCAGGGAAACACAGACATCTGAACTCTATAAATAACAGAACAAGTTTTTTAACTGCACAGTGCCTTAATTTTGTTTATTATCATGCTGAAGAAAGAGCTCTGACAGCAAAGAGATTCTTCACCTAAAAGTCTATCATATTAAGGGAAAGGTATTATTCAAATAGAGTAATCTTCAAAGATTTATTTAGACATGTATTGTCTCCTCTTGTGAAATTATATGCCCAAATGTTTTTTCTGAGTATTATTTATATTAAAATCATGAATCCTTTATCACAGAACTCATGACATTTGAAGATCCACTGCCAGACTTATAATATTTCAAAGAGAAATTTTAAAAATTAAATGAAAGGGCAGGTATTGTGTAGAGTGGGCTATGTTGCTGCTTGGGATGCCCACATCCCATAATGGAGTACTGGTTTGAGTACTACTCAAACTACTCAGTTACTCCACTTCTAATCCTGGAAAGGCAGACAATGATCCATGTGCTTGGATTCTTGCCACTCATGGAGGAAACTCCGTTGTAGTTCCAGGCTTCTGGCTTAAGCCTGGCCTAGTTCCAACTGTTGCAGATCTTTTCGGAGTGAACTAGCAGATGGAAGATCTTGAGATCGATTCTCTTTCTTCTTCTGCCTTTCTCTGTCATTCTGTTCAAATAAACAAATCGATAATTCTTTAAAAAAAAAAAAAAAAACTGATCTGGACGGAGCCGCGGCTCACTAGGCTAATCCTCTGCCTTGCGGCGCCAGCACACCGGGTTCTAGTCCCAGTCCGGGCGCAAATTCTGTCCCGGTTGCCCCTCTTCCAGGCCAGCTCTCTGCTGTGGCCAGGGAGTGCAGTGGAGGATGGCCCAAGTCCTTGGGCCCTGCACCCCATGGGAGACCAGGAGAAGCACCTGGCTCCTGCCATCAGATCAGCGCGGTGCGCCGGCCGCAGCGCGCTACCGCGGCGGCCATTGGAGGGTGAACCAATGGCAAAGGAAGACCTTTCTTTCTGTCTCTCTCACTATCCACTCTACTCAGCTTGTCAAAAAATAAAAATTTTAAAAAAATTTTAAAAAAACTGATCTGACATGTACACACATTGTAACTATGCCCAAATTGTACCTTTTTATCCACATAATTATAGTTATTTATTCAAGAGTAATTTCAGTTTAAGCCTTGCTCACAATCGGAGGCTAAAAGATTCTAACATCCTATTTTTGGCCGCTAGTGAACACCTCACTTATCAAAATAGGCAAAGTATGAGTATGTCCATGAATATGGGTTCTCTATCACAGGGGTCAGCAAAACAACGTCCATGAGCCAAATCTGTTTCATAAATAAAGTTTTATTAGAACAAAGCCATGTCTATGCATTAATGTATTATCTATGCATTTTAATGCAGAGTTTGGTGTTAAGGCAGAAGTCACATGGCCCACAAAGCCCACACTATGTACTATCTCATCCTTCACAAAAGAAGTTTGCTGATGCTAGCACTAGTACGTTAGAATTGACAATATGATTTTAAATAGTACTGGAGGAAAAAGAAAAACCATGTAAAACACAACTGTTTACATTTTCTTCATAGACTTTTTGCTTCATTTAAACCTTTCTTTTATTTTCTTAATTTAGTATGTATTTCTGGATGATAAACAGCCCTTTCTAAAATGTAGTGGGGGTGATTTAGACTGACGGGTGTTTGAAATTTGATAATTTATTGGTTTCACCACTATAATAGTCATCCAAATTGTTCTAATTCTTTCCCTTTGTGAGCACACAACAGAATTCCAATAGTCCATGGACTTCAAATAAGGTGTAGCAGTGTAACTTGGCTTGGCCAAGAAAATGTGAGTATAAATGAGGTATCCATTTTCTTTTTTTTTTTCTCTTAGCACCCTTTTTTAATCTTTTTTTTTAAAACTTTTATTTAATAAATATAAATTTCCAAAGTAGAGCTTTTGGATTCCCATCCCATCTCCTGCACCCTCTAAGCAGAAGTTCTGGGAATAGGTGAAGACTATCTACCTTTACTTTTTTCACTTTGGGAATTATGGTAAAGACTCTTCCAGGGCAGATACATAGATGATTATGGGGATCAGAGCCACTTTGCTGATGTGTAAAGACAATGAGTGAGAAGTAACCTTTATAGTTTTCAGACACTGAAATTTGGGGAAAATTCATTATTAGGAGCATAACCAAGCCAATGTTGATGGATATGTGAGTGGGTAACAAAGGTAGGATGTTGCCAGTTACTCAAATGGTAGAAAAGTTCATAAACAGTTTTTGGAGAGTAGCAGGATGGTCATCAGAGAAAATAAATTACAAAATACTTGGTAAAACTCTCACTAACAATAACTTGCAATGTGTGAGTTTTAGCTTTAAGTGAGAAAGCTAGAGACAGCTTGTTAGTATCTTAAGTTGGAGATTACAGAATTCTTTTGACATAAAAATACATGTAAATTTACACAATAAATGATCATTTTTTTAAAGGAAAGAGTTTATTGGAGGAAACCCAACAGACTGGAGGCAAGGGGCGAAGAAGGAAAAGAAGCAGAAGGAGAGGGTAAGAGAGAGAGAGAACTCAGGAGATGGAGAGAAGGAGAGATACAAGTGTTTAGGAACAGGTCCTTTTAAACTTTGCTGGGGGGTGGGCAGGGAAGTAAGAGCAGAGAATCCCATTAGGATGGAGGTGGGGCTGACACCGGTGATTGGGCCATGTGGCTACCAGGCTTCCAGCAATGGAGGTGGGGGCTAGAGCCTCAGATGGCAGATGGCGTCAAGGTGTAGATAGCGCCATAGATAAGACTGCACCAATAAATGGCCATTTTTAAATAGTGTTGAAAAGGAATAGAACAAAATCCAGAAATACAAGTAGCTGCATAGTTGTAATATAAAAAGTCTTTAGCAAGTCAAGGTCAAATAAGTTTTAAAAAAATTCAGCCTCATAGCAAAATTAGATAAAATTTTGAAAGGTCATTTTAAAAATCCATTAGATAGGTTTAGGTATTTCCAAGTTAATCCTTTGAATTTAACAAAGTTATTCAGGGAAGAGAGATGAAGGGTCTAACTGTGCCACAGGCAGAGCAAGAGTTCCTCTCTTATTAGGTAAGTACTTAATATCTTCAATGTACCACCTCACTAATGAAAGAAATAACAAAATATAATGACAAAATTCAAACTCTTCTAGAGACCCAAGCCCTGTCCATTGAGAATTCAGGAGAGAAAGGACTCGGAAGGAGAGGTTTCTGCAAGATAAAAATAATATTCTATAGAAAGATTCATGCAATTGAGAATTAGAGAAAATGAGAATGTGCTATAATCTATGGAGAGTAAAAGAGTAAGAATTCATTTGAACTGGACCCATAGCTCATTTTACATTGAATAAGACTATTTGAACTGTAGATAAGCCAATGCAACCCTAGCACACTGCTTCTATGGCATGAAGAAATATTTATACCATGAATATAATTTGAGATTGCTTCTTCTATAACTATCATAATCAAACACTGATAAATCTTGGAAGAATGAATAATGGCTACAAAACAGAGTTGTTACATTATAAGACTCTATGAAGAGACAAATTAATAAAATCAGCAGAATGTAGACCGGATCACTAGACACCAAAGAACTGATACAATTAGAAAGACAGATGATTCACTTTGCCTGCCATTGCCTTTAAAGACAAATACTGCATGTTGTCTTTCATGTGAAGTGAAAAATAAAAATTATGGATTCACATATTTGTATATATTATGTGTATATGTAAATATATATTGTGTATATATGCATTTATCTGTAAGTGTGTGAGTATATGCATATACATAAAACCTTCATTTTAAATAATGATTACTAGAGATTAGAAAGAGGATGGGAGGACGTTGGATAATGGTTATCTAAACACACAGGGTGAACATACTGAGTTCTGATGTTTTGCAGCACAGTGGGGTGACTAGGGCCTATGATGATGTTTATATTCTGTATAAAGGACAGAAAAATAGCAGTTGGTTGCCTCCAAACATAAAGAAAAGATAGGAACCAAAAGGGCTGACTGCTTACTACAACCAGTTCCATGTGTTTTATCTTCCTTGAACTTTTAATTAGTGAATGAATGAATTCAACTGACACTTTTGGGGTTTTGTTGGTATTTTTATATAGCCTACATTTTAATTATTTGGTTCTTTTCTGTTTCTACTAATCTGTAGAATTAATTTAATAAATGTTACAATACCAAACTACAAAAAGTGCAAATATTACATGTTAATCCAAAAGTTAAACACAAATTTAATTTTTTAAAAAATAAAAAAATAAGAAAAAGAAGTTTTACTCAAATTGCTCAAAAAATGACAAGATGTTTCATTCCTAACATCTAAGCAATTCAAAGAAGAAATATTAACTGATTTGGAGATAGATTTTCTAATGCTACATCATTAGCCTTCATAAACTTTATTAATACTTTAGAGACAACAATCTCCTGCTTTCAAGTTCAGCAACTGGAAAAGGAGAATATTCTAACAATTATTATTCAAAATGAACTTTCAAGAAAGAACAAAGAATGACACAAGAAATCAGAGCATTTACTTACTGATCGAATAGTATTTAGTAGTATTCTTTCTTTACTTTTAACATTCATAAGGTGTTTTAAAAAATTTTAATTGACACATAAAATTGTATATATTTGTGGACAGTATTGTGGCATAGCAGGTTAAGCACTGCTTTCAAAATCAGCATCCCATCTGAGCGTTAGTTTGAGTTCTGGCTTCTCCTCTTCCCTCCCATCTCTTTGATAATGCGCCTGGGAAAGTGGAGAAAAATGGCCCACGTGCTTAGGCCCCTGCACTCATGTGGGAGACTTGGAAGAAACTCCTGGCTCCTGGTTTTGGCTTGGCCTACTCCTGCTCTGTGGCCAACTGGGGAGTGAATCAGTGGATGGAAGACCTCTCTCTGCCTCTCCTCCTAGCTCTTTCAAATAAATAAATATATTCTTTTAAAAATGCACATATTTATATAGTACCACGTAGTATTTTTGATAAATGTACACACCATATAATGTCCAAATCAGGGTAAACATGTCTATCATTTCCTTACGGGAAAAAAAAATCCCAATCCAAAATATTTTCTTCTAGCTTTCTGGCGTTGCGTTATATGTGATTTGCTTTATTGATTCAAAAGAGTTACAAAGAGAGGTACAAAGAGGTCTTCCATCTGCTGGCTTACTCCCCAACAGCTGTAGCTGAACTGATCCGAAGCCAGGAGCCAGGAGCTTCCCCGGGGTCTCCCATGTGGGTGCAGGGGCCCAAGCACCTGGGCCATCCTCTGCTGCTTTCCCAGGAGCATAAACAGGGAGCTGGATAGGAAGTGGAGCAGCAAGTGGAGCAGCCAGGACTCTGGCTTCACAGGCTAGGGCTTTAACCTGCTGTGTCACAGCACGGGTGTCTCTGTCTCTCTCTCTCTCTCTCTCTCTCTCTCTCTCTCTCTCTCTCTCTCTCTCTTCACACACACACACACACACAACTACATTTCTCTACAGTCACCCTACTGTGCAACAGAACAACATCTTATTCCCATCTAACCAGAACTTATGTCTTTTGTCGTATGTGTCACGAAAGCAGCTGTGGCTTGCTTGGTACAGTGAGGTCTTTCACGGGGCGGCACCCCCGCTGTCTGCTGGGCATGCAAGCTTACCTGACGGCGTGGCTGAAGTGTTCCCTTCCATGCTCACTCGCCGGGGCCTGATGGCTGCCGGCCTCCTCACAGGCTGAAGCGCCGAGGGTCTCAGGTCCCGAACCGTTGTTTCCCTGTAGTGTTTCCTTCTACGGTAGCTCGCTCTCCCAGAAGAGCAACCCAGGCGCTCTTCACCCACCAGATGGAAGAGGTCGTCTGGCTCCTCACACCCTCGGAGTACTTCAAGGATTCCCTCGCGCGTTACTGCCGTGTCCACTGGCTGAGACCCGGCGACGCACTCCACGCCAAACGGCGCATGCGTGGCTGCCTGCTCCTGCCCTGCCCGCCTTCCCTGTGGCTCCGCCCACCCCTGACCAGCTGAAGCTCTAGCCTCTGGCTCCGCAGCTGACTGTCCCTGGATGCCCATTAGTTAATCTTTCCTCACGCCTCCCTCCTCAGTAGTCTGTCAGCCTCTGGTAAGTTTGTTCACTCAATTTCCACAAGAAAAGTTTCTCTTAAGAATGACCTTTAGGGGCCTGCGCTGTGGAGGAGAAGGTTAAGCCTCCGCCTGCCTCGCCAACATCCCATATGGGTGCCAGTTTGAATCCTGGCTGCTCCATTTCCTATCCAGCTGACTGCTAGTGAGCCTGGAAGGCAGGGGAAGATGGCCCAAGTAATTGGGCCCCTGCATCCATGTGGGAGATCAGGAGGAAGCTCCTGCCTCCTGGCTCCCTAGCGGCCACTTGGAGAGTGAACCAGCGAATGGAAGATTCTCTTTCTCTCTCTCTCTCTGTGTTTCTCTGCCTTTCAAATAAATAAATGAATATTTTTAATAAAAGAAGAATGACCTCGAGTTCCATTTACATTGTTGCAAGTGACAAGATTTCATCCTTTATGTAGCACATGAACACAATGAATGCTATTTAAATTTTGCTTAGGATTCACAATGGTTCTATTAAGTATGATGCTTCTCAGTGCTAGGTAATGAAATTATGGTTCTGAGTACAAAATACATTGGCCAGGATTCATAATTTGCAAGAAAGAGAGTAAAGATGCAAATCTGAGCTTGTGTAATACCTGAGAGACTAATATACATACAGAAAATAGATAGACAACTTAGACAATAGAATTGGAACCCACCACCTATGCAGCAAAAGCAATCCACAGAGATCAGACCAGAATAGCAGCAGTCATCACAGAATGTTCAGGGCTTGGTCAGTTACTGAGAACTCCCCACTTCCCATCGTTTTCATTGTCCAACTTAAAACTGACAAACGCAAATATGCTCCCCAAACCAATAATTCCAATCAGAGCATACTGAAGTCTTCCTCTCTTTCACTATAAAGTACTCATTTCAGTGCCTGACTTGCTAAATGCAAGTGATGATGGTCAATTCCTTTGCAATAACAAGCTCTGAATAAACCCCCCACTTGTTCTCATTTGGATGGGTTTCATACATTTACATATTATAAAAGCTGTAATTTCATCCATTATGCAGTAAGGTTGAGATTTCTAATATGTTAATCAATTGTTAATTTTCTTAAAAATTGCTTTGGAATGGCAAAATTCTATATGTAAACATAAAAAGGAAACTATTTAGGGGAATTTTCCCTATTTAAGTAATTTGGAATGGTAAACTAAGGTAAAATAAAACTTCAAGTAACTATCCCAATTCCTAAGTTGATTTTTATTCTGTAATCATACATGTGAGTAAAAAATTCCAGAATCAAGTGACCTTCTATATTGTATTCCTTGCTTCAGTTCTACAGCTGGTATTGTAATAGGTGAAAAGCACAAGCAGTGTCCAGATGCAGCTGCATATTGTGCAGTAAAGCAAAGTGTTTTACTCTAATGGCTTTCCCTATACAAATGGAATAAAACCAAGCAGGAGGCAAAAATAAGCATCTAAATATTGCAAATAAAGGTAAGGTTCATAGAGGGGAGAAAATGTTACAGTAAAGTATTCCATACAGTATCAATGTATGAGATATAAATCAGACAAATCTGAGAGATTCAGTCTGCTCTATCTTTTCCTAGCACGTGGCTATAGAGTAGGCTATCTTAGGTTACCCCATGTTGACTCATTTCCAGAGGTCAGTCTCATATTTCTCAACTGATGCTCCTGGGAAAATCAGTTTCTCCAGAGGTTAAAAGTCTGAAAAAGGGCCAAGGAATTAAATTTCAAATTTTTTTCAGCAAGATGAATCCATTCATCTTGAATTTGGGGCAAGATAAAAGAAGGAAGATCCCTGTGAGACCACTAGAGCAGTGATTAATGGCAAGGGATATAGACCCAGCTGGTTAAGTTTGAATTACTAGATTTAAATGATTTAATTTCTTCTTCTACTGAAAGCTATAGAGAGGATTAAATAAAATAAGTGAATGTATGTAAAGTAGTTAGAATTATTTGGTTCATAATTATCATCAGCATCATTGTTATTCTCTGGGAACTATGAGTGATAAACCCATACCGTTTGGGCCTTCTCTTTCCTTTGTAGTTGTGAACAATTTTAGTTTTTGGTGTTATCAACAATTTGAACCAGAAAATGAAAAAAAAAAAATCACAGGTGGTGTTTAGTGAAAGCTGTCAGACGAGGTGGCAGCTCAGATGCCAGTCACACAGTTCAACGCCCCAGCACTTCGCTCCCACTAAAGAGAGGAGTCACTGAACATCTGTTGCATCATAACTCTCTTCTCAAGATGTCTCACTTTTATAGAATAATGCTGAAAATTAGAGAAGGCTAGAAACTACTATGAGGGCTGCCCTTCTGGGGCAACCCTGAACCACTAGAAGTAGAGAGGTATTGTAAGTCTAGAGGGTTCATTTTGCTGCTAGTGTGTTCAAAATCAAGTCCCTCTCTGAAATGAGCAGCAACTCTTCTGAAGAAAGAGTACACTGACTTACAGATGTCTAATGTGAGGATTACACTGTAAATCAGGAAAGCAAGTTAAAGGCCACACTCTACTTCTGTCAAATTCCTCCCTCACACTGGTACTGTGTCAGGCTACCAAGGCCAAAAATTAGAGCCCTTTGATCAAGTGCTCTGTTTAAATCACTACTGACTTCAGAATCTGGTTTATTCAGTTTTAATTTTAGCTATAGGATAGAACTAATGAGCATCATTTGGATTACATTTTTGAGATATTATACTCACAGATTCTTTCTCATAACACACTGAAAGCTATTTTTATGCTTGTCTGGCATTTAAGTATCTTCTTCATTGGAAGGTAATCCAAAATAGCTACCTGCTTGTTGTTGTGTGAGGGTACAGAGACTAATAAACCTTGAAGGATTTAGAAAACCACAGATTCTAAAGTTCTTTCATCAAGTTTGTTTGGCGAGTTAAATATTAGAGAGTAGTCCATTCCAATAATGAAAGCTCACCTTGTAAACCTCTTTGTAAATGATTGTAATTCTAAAAGCTTCTGTTTTAATACATGTTTTTAATCATTCTACGCACTTCTAAGGAAATACCAAGCCAATAAAAGAGATTCCAATTGCAATATTTTAATATCTTCTGAAGCTTAAGTCATTACTCATGGGAGAAAGAAGAGTACTAACCATATTCAAAATCATTTTAAAGCAATAAAATAATATATTTAACTTGTCTCCATTCTAATATTTTTATCTCTATTCTCTAAAGATGTAATGAGTGTTTTCAAAGTGTTCACAAAAATGCTTATGTGCAAAATGTATATTTGTATTTAAATTTTAACAAGCAGTGAAGCTAATCTTCACCTAAAATTAAACTACAAAGTACATTCAGCTTTCTACCTTGGTCTCTGTGTATTTCATTTCCTTTCTCAAATTCCAGAAATTTAAAAAATATTAGAAAAATAATTAACATTCTTCATATAATAACTATGACTTACAATAGTTATAACTCTATTCACAACTACAAATATATTTTTCTTTTGTTTCTAGTTCATAGGGTTTAAAATCCAAAATAATATTATGATATACATTCACACATAGAATATTGCAGCAATATAAGAATTCAAAGAATAAGATACATTTGTATACTATTGATGTAAATATTTTCTGTAATTCATTTTATATTATTGAAGATAAACATGTATTTATAGCCATTTGATTCTTCATTAGAAATTACTCTGGAGAGTGGATAAAAAACAGAATGGAGCTTTATTCATAATCATGTTTAGTTCTACATACCAGTAAGACCTGAAAGAAAATATCATAACAAGGTAAATTTATTTTGATATTACTCCAATTTCCACTAACATATATATTTTGATTTTCATTGCTAGAGAAAAACAAGTTTTCTCCACCACAAAAAACAGGGCCCTATTCTACTCAGAACCAAAATAGGTATGTTTCTTGCATTTACTTTTTAAAATCAATATATATCTCCCCTTGATTCTACTTCTTTTCTACTATTAGTATATTTATTTTTCTGCCATTCCATGGGAACTGTCATCACATGTTAATCCAGTCATTTGAAGTTGTGCCACACTGCAATTTTGTTCAGGGTCTGAGCTGACAAAGTTGCTAAATTAAAAGGCTGTTAAAATTCATGGGATAGGGATCAACAATGTGGTGTAACAGGTAAAGCTGCCATCTGCAATGCTGGCATCCCAACAAGGGTGCCAGCTCAAGTCCTGGCTGCTTTACTTCTGATCCAGCATTCTGCTATGTCCTGGGAAAGCAGTAGAAGATGGCCCAAGTCCTTGGGCCCCTACACCAGTGTGGGAGACTCAGAAGATGCTTCTGGCTCCTGGCTTCTGATCGGCCCAGCTCTGGCCATTGCTGCCATTTGAGGAGTAAACCAAATGATGCAAGACCATTCTCTCTCTCTGCTCCTGCCTCTCTGTAACTGCCTTTCAAATAAACAAACAAATATTTTTTCAAAATTCATGAGGTCCCATATGGGAGACCAGGAGGAAGCACCTGGCTCCCGGCTTCGGATCAGTGCAGCACGCCGGCCGTAGTGGCCATTTGGAGAGTGAATCAACAGAAGGAAGACCTTTCTGTCTCTGTCTCTCTCTCGCTAACTCTGCCTGTCAAAAAAAAAATTCATGAGGTATTATTAATTTTAGAATATAGTATAATGACTTTAGGCACCCAAGCTTTATGAAAGTTTCTGCCTTGAACAAAAACTTGGGAAATCCTCTAAAAGGATAAACCATTTGGCATATAGTTAATAAATTTCAATATATTATATTTTTGAAGGATAAGGAACACATATGTATGTCACCAATATCTTTATAGAGCTGAAAAATCTATATTTAACTTTGAATATTAAGATTATTGTTTGGAGATCTGTGCTGTGGCACAGCCGATTAAAGCCTGGGCCTGCAGTGCTGGCATCTCACATGGGCACCGGTTCGAGTCCTGGCTGCTCCACTTCCAATCCAGCTCTCTGCTATGGCCTGGGAAGATGACAGAGGTTGGCCCAAGTCCTTGGGCCTCTGCACTCATGTGGAAGACCTGGAGGAGGCTCCTGGCTCCTGGCTTTGGATGGGCTCAGCTTCAGCCATTTCAACCATCTGAGGAGTGAACCAGCAGATGGAATACATCTCTCTCCCTCTGTCTCTACCTCTCTCTATAACTCTCTTTTTCAAATAAATAAAATAAATCTTTAAAAAAAGATTACTGATTATTAAAAAGTAGGACAGCAGTATAAGTATAGAGAAGTTATATGAAATTTTCATTTACCAACTATATAAAAACTTCCTTGTAGTAAGTTCATTGTTGGACTTATTCTTTACATGTTTGAGAACAGAATTTGTCTAACATACAATGTATAAAATTATTTACAATTTATTTATTTGAAATGCAGATTTACAGAGAGAAAGAGAGAGAGAGAGAGAGAGAGAGAGATTGATTGATTCCATCTGCTGGTTTACTCCCCAAATGGACAGGACTGAGCCCAGGTGGAAGCCAGGAGCCAGGAGCAGCTTCTGAGTATCCCATATTGGTGCAGGGGCCCAAACACTTGAGCCATCTCCCAGTGCTTTTTCCAGGACATTATCAGGGAACTGGATCAGAAGTGGAGCAGCCAGGACATGAATAGGTGAACATATGGGATTAAGCCCAACCCGTAAAACCTCATTAACCTCAATTACTCATTTATAGGTCCTATGTCCAAATATAGTCACTTAGGGTTTAGAGTTATTCTGCATTAAAAAAAAAAAGTTTTGGTCATTACTACAAGAGCTGCAAAGTCTGTATCAGTTTAAAATGATTGTAATGAGTAACCTAGAATGAATACCAATCTCATTTCTTCCTAATGTTTGCTTTGATAAGATAGTAGAGAATATAAAGAATTTCTCTTTGAACCTATCAGGCCACAAAACACCAAAGTTAGCCAATAAAAAAAAAGGCCATCTTTATTGTTTCCTCAGAAAATATTAAAAGAATAAATATGCTTCATGAAATGCTATAAATTAGGCATGCTATAAAGACACCCATATTATATCCACAGAAAAAACACAAAGACATTTAAATATGCTGAAAAATTACTTTGGGATGATGTGCCCTATTCGTATGTTATGAAACACTTGGAGACTGATATTCAATTGGAATCAAGACTAAAGTGATAAACTATTATGAATCCTTCATTTTGGGGCATGAGAATGACATTCAAATGTGACTTTTTTAAAATTTGATATATGGTTAATTTTTTCTATAATAAGTAGTTAATGAAATAAATACCAAAGCAAAACAATGTACTCATATATATATATAATATATGTATATATTTTTATATATCTAGGTACTTATGAGGCATGAAAATCCAATAATATACCACTGGTTGTCAGATCATTTGTTTATTTTTAATCAACATAAATAAGGTCAAATATCATGCTTGTTAGATATTTTGTTATTATAGCAGAATTTATATTATTTTGGGCCTAAATTGTTACATGTCAGTATTTCATATACATCAGATTACAGACAAAAATAATTACAAATCAGATTCAGTCCCTCTGTTTTCATTAGTACTATGACTGTTTCACATCAAAACTATTATGTTCCACCATCAAGTGAGCTTTGCCCATTACTTCACTTTGTGATGAATCATTAAGACATTTTCAAGTCCAATAGTCTCATTATTACTCCCTCCAAACAGCTGGTGAAAGATTTGAGGTAGACAGAAATGGAAGATTCTGAACTCACCACCAGGCCTAGAATTCTATTTGTAATTTCACTGTAGCAAACAGACCTTGGAAGTTGAGGAGGAGTGCATTTTATCTGGGTACTGTATATTAGTATTTTGAACTGTATATTAGTCAACCAAGGCTGCCATGATAAAATGTAGTATGGCCTACATTAATTTTTTTCTTGCATTTCTGGAGACTGAACAGTCACAATGAAGATGTTGACAGGTTTGGTTTCTCCTGAAGACTCTTTCCTTGACTTGCAGATAACCAACCGTGCTTTGGTCTTCTAAGCCTTTCTCTGTGTACATGATTGCATCATGATTTTTCCTCTTACTACAGGAACTAACGCTAGATTAAGGCACTGCTCTCATAATTCCATTTCACCTTAACTACCTATTTAGCATTCCCATCTCCAAATATAATCACAGTGGGGATTGGATTTCAACATATAAACTTTGGGAGACACAATGACAGACCAACAGTAAACAGGAAATATTTTTTTTCATAATTCAAGAGTAAGATAAGACAAAAACTCATTTTTCACGTAAGAAAAAAACTTTCTAAAGAAGATTAGTATCTTCAAAGGCCTACTTGGTGAGAGTACAGTGACTGGAATACCATTCTGTGGCTGAGATCCTAGTCCTCTGGCTGGCCCTCACCTTCAGCCTCTTCTGGGATCAACCTCTCGGCCTAGTTGCCATCAGCCACCAGCAACTCATTTCCATTCCTAGAGGTTACCCTGGAACATCTGGTAACTCATGTCACTTTCAAATAGCGTAGCCTTGTAGTCAATAAGATCTACAAGTTTGAATACCAATTCTTTCATTTATGGTGTGAATTTGAGTAAATTCGTTGTTTCTATGTACTTCTCTAATACAAATCTCTCTAAAGTGGAATAATAAAGTCATTTACCTCTTAGAATTATTAGAGATTATTTAAAAAGAATGAAAATGCTGATTCTGCAAAGTGCTTCAAATACTGATTTTTACTAAATTGAATTGAATGGGAGGATTGTACCCAGATTTCAATGCAAAATTGAAAAAAAAAAAGATTTTAGACAAGAAGCCATTACTCTCTTCACACTGCATCTCATGTTTATTATTTATATATATACATAAATAATATGTTATTTATATATAATAAATTAAATATATATTATATAAATGATATATATTCCAAGATTTATATTTTTAAATAATATATTTAATGTATTTGAAAAGCAGTGAGATAGAGAAAAATCTCCCATTTGCTGGTTCACTCCCCAGATGTCTGCAATAGCTGAAATTGGGTCTGGCAAAAGCCAGGGGCTGGGAACCCAGTCCAGGGCTCCCATATTAGTGGCAGAGACTCAAGTATTTGAGCCATCACCTACTGCCTCCCCTGGTGCACAAAGCAGGAAGCTGCAATGGAGAATAGAGCCAGGAATTGAACCCAGCACTCCAATGTGGGTGACGATCATCCCAACAGGTAGCTTAACCACTGCACCAAACATCTATACCCTGGGATCTTTATTTAAAGCAAGCATTTACATCATTTTAAAAATAAATGTGCTCAATGTAAGGAAAAAAATAACTGCATCTGTGATGTATACTCATGTTATAAAGCTCAAACTTAACAAAATCACACATGGTAAAAAGAAATTCCAGCTACTGCAGTCTTCATCAAGGTTCTGTCCCCAGAAGTAATCAATAAAAATATCACTTTTATATGCTTGCAGAAGCATCCTGTACTTTTATAAACAATAATTGGGAGTTCTTGTTTCTGGCGGTATCATTAATTACATTGGTTGGTATCTTTGACATGCCAGTTATTCAACCAAAATAGATTCTGGCCTTTGAAGTGACCAGTCTCCTGTAGTATTCTGGTTAGGAGATTTCTTGAGGTCCACAAGATAATATATTGGTCATGTCAAGAGGCGGTCCAGGCAGTCATTACTTAGTCTATGCTGCGTATACAGAGGACAAGGAAGAGAAAGAAGGAAAGTACCTGTGTATTTTCTCATACTTATGTATGAGATGTAATAAAGTTGCATGTAGTCTATTTCACAGATTTCCCTGAAGTCTTTTTATTGAATCAAGGGTATCATACTTAAGAAATTTTAAGCACGTCTATTTAAATAATCTGGTTTTATTAATAAGAACTTTGGTAACTTACAAAGAAGAACAACGCACTCATCCTTTACATATCTTTCCCTTAAATTTCAAATGGCAATTTTTTATAGATTTACATTTCACTTTATTTTTTGCTTATATGAAGGCAACACATTTCATGTATTTCATATAAACAGTTTTACCACTGTATAGATTTTTTTAAAACCTGATGTTTAGAGTAATTAAGGAACTATTCAGAGTTGTAAACTACAATTTAACCTGTACCCTTGTGACTGTGATTCCAAGGTCAAAGGTTTTTAATTTGATTAATAAGCCTTATTAACACTGACTCCCTCAGTAACAATTTTAAATGATTTTATTTATTAATAAATCTCAAATTTATATTTTTAAAATTCTAAGGATTTTTACTTTCATTTTCTTTGTTTTCCATATACACCCACCTCCTTTGTCCCACTTGCTAAGTTTCTTGAGAATTGTCATTTTCCAGAATTTCAGGACAAGATTCTCTGATCACATTTTCACTTTTTCTAAGGTTATGAATGTGGCAGTCAATGAGAATTTTGAACAGTTTTTCTTCACATTCAATTTAGATCATATGCATGACTCATTCAGCCTCCTCAAGTCCTTTCATGAACAAGCTCAGAAACAAGGCACTTTAAGTTTGATGTCTTTCAAGTCTATAATGTACTGTTCCCTTTCAAGTATGCTCATTCAGAGCCACCCCATTCTATACCTCAAAGTCAAAAGCAGTGTTCCTAAAAAAGGAATTTCCACATCACAACTGTTAATTTCATAGGCATACACTGAGGAGATAATAGACAGCTACCCAAAGAAGTACCCTTTGCACGGGTTATAATGAGATGAAATGTCAAATCATCTTTGTCCTGTTCTTTTCCTTCATGCACTTGTAATTGAGCATAGACATTGGAAAAAACTTATGAGCTCATAAGTGGTATTATAATTTCTGCTTCAATTAATTTATACTTGTTGGCATGTCCTTAAGCCAGTATAGTTGAGTGGAAGGTAGAGTAGCTGCTTGTGTTCCAAGTAGCTGCTTGTGTTACTGTATGAGTAACCCTAGGCATCCATTATCTGATTTTCAGATTCAACTTTAAGAAAATGATCATGATAGTATCAATTTCTTAGGGATATTTAGAAGATTAAGTGGTACTTCTTCGTAAAATATTTTATTAACATTCTAAATATTTTAAAAAGGAGGTTGTATTTATTATTTCTGAAAAAAATTTAGGGTTTTTTTGGTTGTTTGGTTATTCGTGGTATTTCTTGTAAGAGTTTTGTAACACAAAACCCTATTCTTTATCAGTTATACCTAGTAATCCATAAATATATTTAAAACTACTTTCCAATTATATATATGAATTACACCCATAACAAGGGACAGAGAAAGGTAAGGCCATAATAGAGTCAGACAAGCAAGGTTCAAGTGCAATAGTTCTGTGAACTTTAACAGCATGTTTTTAACATGCATGTACTGGGGTAGAGTGCAAAAACTTTAAGAAATATTCTCAGAAAGGAAACGCAGACCAAGAGTTACAAAATGCCTTGCCTAAAGAAACAGAATTATTGGCAAAGCATTATACAACCCAGAACACAAGATTCTCAGAATGCCCTTCCTCTTATCAAATATATTAAGGGACTTCAAGTTACTGGAAATATGGAAACAAAAAATTGTCTTGGCACAATAAATTTTAAGGTTCACGTAAGTTTTTCTTTGTCAAGATCCTTTATATGCACTATCTTCAAAACAGGGACATTGGAGTCTTAAGTAGTTGACAACAGAGCAGAGGAAATCTTTGTTAATAGACAGCTCTACTCAGTCTCAGTTTAGCTAATTTATACCATTTAAGTAATTCTCAAGGTTTAATTTGTTTCTATCCAGTCTAGGACTTTTGTTTTGCAAACAGATGCAAAACAATTTACATCTATAAGTAACAGGAATCCAAGTAGGAGCTGATCACTTTTTCCTGTTTCCACCTTTAACATTTTGACTTTGTAATTTTTTGTTCATTTATACTTTAAAAGTACATACAAAGGAAATGTACAATTTCAGGAAATTATTGTCAGGTCCAAAGATAAGACTCATTCACTGAAAGCTAAACTGGACATTATTGCGTAAGGAATTAAGAACACTTGAGGGGGCCAGCACTATGGCGTAGTGGGTAAGGCTGCCGCCTGCTGTGCCAGCATCTCATGTGGATGTGGGTTCGAGTCCCGACTGTTTCACTTCCAGTCCAGCTCTCTACTATGACCTGAGAAAACAGAGGAGGAGGGTCCAGGTCCTTGGGCCTCTGCACCCACGTGAGAGACCCAGAGGAAGTTCCTGGCTCCCGGCTTCAGATCGACACAGCTCTGGCATTTGCGGCCTATTGGGGAGTGAACCAGCAGATGGAAGACCTCTCTCTCTCTCTCTCTGCCTCTCCTTTCTCTGTATAACTTTGACTTTCCAGTGAATAAATAAATCCTAAAAAAAAAACAACAACAACAACAACAAAAAAACACACACACACTTGAGGGGGTCTCAAGTAGTGGGTAAAGCCACTGCTTGCAGTGCTGGCATCCCATATGGGCACCAGTTTGAGTCCCGGCTGCTCCACTTCTGATCCAGTTCTCTGCTATTGCCTGGGAAAGCAGTACAAGATGGTCCAAGTCCTTGGTCCCCTGCACCCATGTACTCCTTGCTTTGGATCAGCATGGCTCCGGCCCTTGCAGCCAACTGGGGATTGAATCAGTGAATGGAAGGCCTCTCTCTCTCCCTCTCTCTCTCTCTCTCTCTTTCCCTCGCTCCCTCCTTCCCTCCCTTTGCTTCTCAAATAAATAAATATTTGGAAAAAAAAAACACCTGAGTGGTCAAATCATTATTGTCTCTGTTTTAAGGAAAAATGAAACTACTTAATAGGTGATATTTTGGAATCAAAGAAAAATGTAAAAATAATACCTATTCTTTTTGAAATAGATGTATACATGTTACTGTGAATCAAAATGTTTCTTTTCCAAATAAATTTTAGAGATTTAATCAAATTTCAAAACATCAATATGCAAATATATATATCGGCATTACAAACATTTTTCTCACTGTCATATTGGGCAGCATAATGTAGATGGTCAATATGACAGCAGACAGAGAAACAATTTCGACATTGATTTCACACTGCATAAACACTGAGGAAATTGAAACTAAGGAAGGTCTAACTCAGATGGAATGACAGCAGTTATGTATTTCTAAGGAATGAGGCTCCATTTTCACATGTTAAACCAGAGGAAAAGCATATCCAGACAACTTGACACTGTAAGCTTTCAGCTTGGCTAATGAAAGCTGTGGGTAATTCCTTGAACATTTTGAGTCTCCAGTGTGCAAAATGAGAGACATTTTGAGTCTTTGAGGTTTTTATTACAAAGCCACTTCATAAAATATATTCAAGGGGCTGGCTCTGTGGCAGAGTAGGGAAAGCCACTGCCTGCGGTGCCAGCATCCCATATGGACACCTGGCTCCTGGCTTTGTACTGGTGCAGCCCCGGCCATTGCTGCCATTTACGGAGTAAATCAGAGGATGGAAGACCTCTCTCTCTGCCTCTCTGTAATTCTGCCTTTCAAATAAATAAATAAACCTTTAAAAATGTATTCAAATGTTGCAAGACTAGTTTTATTACTTTTTAAAGGTTTATTTATTTACTTTCAAGGGAGGGAGGGAGAGAGAATATAAAGGAAGAGGAAGTGGAGGAGGAGGAGATATAGGAGTAGGAGGAAGGAGAGGGAGAAGTAGAGGGAGAGATAGTAAGAGCGAGAGAGATACCTTCTATCTGCTGACACACTCCTCAAATGGACGCAACAGTCAGGGCTGGGCCAGGCTAAAGTGAGGAGCCAAGAACTTCATCGTATTCTCTGACATGGGTGGCAGGAACCCAAGTACTTGGGCCACCTTCTGCTGCCTTCCCAGGCATTAGCAGAAAGTGGAGCAGCTGGAACTAAAACTGTCACTTTGATATAGGATATAGTGTCTAGAGCAGCCACTTAATCCACTGTGACGCAAAGTTGGCCCATACTAATTTTAGACCTTATATAAATGTACTATTAGTACAAAGATTTTTCATATATATATCATGTTATTTCCTCTATTGCTAATATCTTACCTAAGTATAGTAAAATCATCAAGAACAGGAAAATAACATTGGTATGTTATTATTAACTAAATTATATACCTTATTTAAATTTCAACAATTTTCTATTTATCTCTTTTTCCATTTCTAGAATTCTGTATAGTATTCCATTTTCAATTTTATTATTTATACATGTTATACAATCTATATGAGTCTTCAGTCTTTCTTTGCTGTTCATGACTAATACTTTTAAAGAGTACTTGAGTAGTTGTTTTATAAAATGTCACTAAATTTGGATTTTTTGATGTTTATTCATGGTTAAGAAAAATTTATGCATTCTTTATCTAAAATAAGACAAAACTAAAATGGCAATCTTCTCAGTGTGTGTATTAAAGGGTTCCTGATATTGATGCGTGTTATTTCTAGCAGTGCTTACTTTGATTATTTGGTTAGGATGGTATCTGCTGATTTCTGTACCATAAAGTTATTATTCTGTCCATTGTAGCTCATATGCATCTTAATGGACATCCTTGAAGGTAGGCAAATCTTTTTTCCCTCAAATTATTCCCATCATTTTAACATCTGTTAGTGGATCTTGTCAGCTATGATTATTACTATGTTGATTAACTAATAATCATCCCATGTCTCCCTTTGGTGTTTCTCTATTTACTTCTTGGAACTCTACTGCAAGGAAAGTCTGCCCATTTTCTTTTCTTTGTTAATTTAATTATTTTTACACCAATAAGGACACATGAATGTTTACCTTATGCTATGACTTATATTCAAAAACTATTTACATATCCTTTTATCAACTTATTCTAGCTTTGTCTATTAAGGGCTCCTCCAGGCTGGTTCTTGTTTGTTTGCTTGTTTGTTTTTAATATTTCCTTACTTTCTAGGACTCAAATAAGATTGAGGCTCTACTTGTATTTTTTTGTCCCAGTTCTGGAACAAAATACTTAGTCAAGGATCCTTGGTTGTTTCAATAGGAAAATGGTATTTATAAGCCAAGATCTAGGAGCTAGGTGTGCTTATTTCTAATGGGATTGGAATATAATAACTTCTAAATCTGTCAGCATATAGAAGCAGACTATATATATATGTGTGTGTATATATATAATTTCTACATAAATTTTACATAAATATGCAGGTGCATACAAATAAACACAAACGTACGTTACTTCCTTCTCTCTCTCTCCCCATCCATCCTCCCTTTCTGCCTGCCTGCCTGCCTTCCTTCCTTCCTTCCTTCCTATCCATCCATGTCTATTGTTGTATCTACCATCTATGGAGCTAGCAAAAACCATGGATTTATACTGATAACTCCAATTCAAATCCAACATGACCGTAATCATCCCAACCTTTCTCCTTTTTTCACAAAAAGTGAGAAATCTCTTTATATACACTATAATTTCTGACTTGGTCAACCTACAGAATAGTAGAAAATATTTGCAAACTATACATGTGACCAGGAGTTAATAAATAGAATATATAAGGACCTCAGGCAAGACAACAGCAAAAAAAAAAAAAATCCCCAAATAACCCAATTTCAAAAAAGGCCCTAGATCTATGAAGATAATTTTCAAAAACATACAAATAGCCAAAAGTTATGTAGGAAAAAGCTTCACTTCATTAATTACCAGAAAATATAAAAACCCTAACAATATCACCCCACTGCAGTGAGATCAGCTATGACAAAAATAAGAACTGCTGCCAAGGATGTGAGGAAAAGGAAATCTTGACACATTATTATGTAAATTAGTACAGACACAGTGGCAAATGGTATGGAAACGCCTCAAAAAAATAAAGCTGCCATATGATCTAACAATCCCACCAGTGGGTATATATACCAAGGAAATTAAATCAGTGTGTCAGATAGACATCTGTAGCTAGATGTTTACCACAGCACCACTCACAGTACACAAGAAATGGAAACAACCTAAGTGTCCACTAGCTGGAATGGTAAGGAAACACGGTGATTATATACAATGGGATGCTATTCGGCTATAAAATGTGTAAAATCTTGTCACTTGCAACAGCATAGATAGAACTGGAAGATATTAAGTGGGGTAAGCCGAACACACGCATACTCAGATGTAGGTCTAAAATAGTTTATCTCATAGAAACTTAGTATCGAATGATCATTGTCAGAGCTTTGGGAGAGTGTGGTATGGAGGAGAGTAGGGAAAGATTGATGAATAGTTACTAATACTAGAAACAAGTTCTGGTATTACTGCACAGTATGGAGACTAAAGACTGTAATAATGTGCTTTTTTAAAGACATAAAGTGGGACTTTGAAGGTTTACACAATAAAAACATAATAATGTTTGAGGTAACCGATGTTTAACCTGATTTGAATAATTCACAATGTATACATGTGTCACAACTTCCTATGGTGCTTCATTAATATGAACATGTATAATCTGTATGCTTTAGTTAACAAATAAAAAGTGAAGGATTGTAAATATTTTAGTTTACAGTGAAAATCATTTTAGAAATTGCTAAATCATACCCCTATAAGAAAGCTTACTGAGTTTTCATTTTCTCTTTTGCTTTATAGTATCCAACCACAATGCAGGTTTCCACATTACTTATTTTGGTTCTTTACTCCCCCCACTCCATTCACTGTAGGTATACTATTCATCTGTAATGCCCTTAGGCCCATTTGTTAGTATTTGTGTGCCAGTTTTGGTTCTAATCATGTACTGGTTAATTTGTTTATTTTGTGTGTGGGGAGAGGAGACACAAGAATAGGACCAAGATCTCTTTTTCTTATTTCTCCAAAGGATTCACCTTAAAAATTGTTGACTACACCAAAATTGCATTTACTAAGTAGTAATTTTCCAATTTTCCATTTATATTAGTTTACAATTGCAAAAAGCATAACCAATGTTATCTCTGCTTTCATTTAAATTCTGGAGGATGGCCCAAGTGCTTGGACACTGCACCCGCATGGGAGACCAGGAGGAAGCACCTGGCTCCTGGCTTCGGATCAGCATGGTGCGCCGGCTGCAGCGCGCCACCCGCAGCGGCCCTTGGAGGGTGAACCAACAGCAAAGGAAGACCTTTCTCTGTTTCTCTCTCTCTGTCTACTCTGCCTGTAAAAAAAAAAAAAAGAAAGAAAGAAAGAAAGAAAGAAAAAAGATATGGGCTGAAGCCAGAAGCCCAGAATCCAGTCTAAGTCTCCCATTTAGGTATCAGAGACCTGACATTTTGAACCATCACCTGTTGCTTCGTTGCGCCAGGACAAGAGCCTGGGTACTTTAATATGGGATGTATTATCCCATGGAACATCTTAACAGCTAGTTAAAATTTCTTGGGTTTAACACTAGAGCAACATTTAGAACAAAGTTGATGATTACAAAAAGAAATTCTCTAAGAAAAATTATGTATATGCTAAGTTATTTTTTAGCCTGAATATGTTTAGCCTCAATATGAATATACTTAATTTCAGTTCAACCACATAATCTTTAAAATATTTTGTATATTTTACTTTCCATATTTATTTGAATTTTACATTTCAATATCCATAGTCAATGTGGAAGTAATATTAAAGAGAGGCAGCACATTATCTTGTTCTAAATAGCTGGATATTAATAAGTCTCATTGTTAGAATTGTACTCCAAATTTAAAATCTCCTATACAAATTGAATGTTAATTAGTATTGAACTGCAATATCTTTCCCTGAGTTTATTTATTAATTAGAAGTAGGAAAGATATACAGATAGAGACACAAATAAAGGCATAGAGATCTCTCATCTGCTAGTTAGAAGCCCAAAATTCAATCCAAGCCTCCCATATGGACGGCAAGCACTTGAGTCATCACCTATTGCCTTCCAGTGTGGCCATTAGCAGGAAGCCGAATCACAAACAGAGCCTAGATTTCAATCCATTGACTCTGATATGGGAAGTGGGTATCCTAAGTGGTGATTTAACCACTGCACCAAATGCCCACCCCACTTTTCCATAACTTTGTGACTTGGGTAAATGTAATGGAATTTGACATGTCAATTAATGTTGGGCATTGCATTGAATTTAGAAGAAGGAATGGCTCTTCATTTACAGGAGAATATCAGTTAAACAATAAAGAAGGAATAAACAAAAGAGAAAATTACTGCTACCCAAATAGCACAGCAATAATCAAGGCAAGCAAAAATCATTGACAGAAGTCAAAATTATTGGGTAAAAGCATAATTAGAAATAGGATATTACATAACCATAAAGTATCTTCCAATAGTAGATTTATAAATTATAAAGAGAAATGATATGAAATGTGTTTGACACCCCTTAGCCATGCAATCAAAGCAATAAGACATGAAGGTAAAACAAATTAAGAACTACATTTATTTTGTGAAAACATTTGAAATCCATGCAGTTTTTGTTCATAACATGTACTTTCCATAGACTTTTTGAAGACTCCTCGTTGGCATGGATTTCAAAATATTTTTGCACCAAAGTAAACTTTTAATTCCATTTTTCATTTCATTTTCCAATTTTCCCCATATAGTGCTCATGACTTCCTCATTTGATGCACTGAGAAAGGCATATTATTTCTAATGTATGCTGACCAAAAGCAAACATCCTCACCATAATCTTGAGAAAACATTCTGTAAGAATAAACTGAAGGACATTCTACAAATAATTGGCCTGGTGACTTCAAAAGTATCAGCTCATGAGATGCAAAAGACTAAGAAACTGAAACTGTCCTAGATTGAAGGAAAGTAACAGAACATGACAAATAAATGGAGTGTAGGATTTAGAATTGGATCTTGATTCAGAAAAAGGACAATAACTGGAAAACAGGCAAACTTCAAATAAGTTCAGTTGATTAGGTTTTTATAAAAGCTATTTTTGATTGCTTTTCTTTGGTTTTACAAGATGTTAACATGGGAAAAGCTAGATGAAGAATATATGTGAATTCTCTTTACCATGTTCACATCTTTGTTCTAGTCCTACTTTTCAAAATAAAGTGTTAAAAAGCCTAAGGTCTGTTCATGATGTCCTGCCTTCCAAACCTCCAGAGTTGAAGAAGGTATCAAAAAGGGTCTTAAGATAGTTGATCATCTCAGATAGCCTTTCCAAACTTAATCTGAGAACCCATTAAAAGGGGAAACAAAGTCTGAAAATTATTAATTCATTTCTATACTCTGTTTCTGAAGTGCTGTTCTAAGACACACACACACACACTCAAAATGTGTAAGAGTGAAACTAACATCTTATGTTTGATTACTGTTTATAGCCCTTGTCTACATTCCTGTGGAACAGTGGTCTTTCTATTTTTTACTTGTTGAACAGTATGTTTAGTAGTACACTAAGCCTGTGATTATAAAGTAAATTGAAAATATATTATTGCAAAAATTAAAGGAAAAAAAATGAGAGGATATTGAGGGAGGGAAGTATGGTTATTTTTTATTTTTTATTTATTTATTTATTTTTTTGACAGAGTGGACAGTGAGAGAGACAGACAGAAAGGTCTTCCTTTGCCATTGGTTCACTCTCCAATGGCCGCTGTGGCCAGCGCGCCTCTGCCAGCCCACCACACTGATCCGAAGCCAGGAGCCAGGTGCTTCTCCTCGTCTCCCATATGGGTGCAGGGCCCAAGGACTTGGGCCATCCTCCACTGCACTTCCGGGCCACAGCAGAGAGCTGGCCTGGAAGAGGGGCAACCAGGACAGAATCTGGCACCCCGACCTGGACTAGAAGCCGGTGTGCCGGCGCCACAGGTGGAGGATTAACCTATTGAGCCCCGGCGCTGGCCAGTGTGGTTACTTTTTTAGAATTGTATCTATGAAATACATGAAATCTAATCTCTTTATGTTAATAAAAAATTAAAATTAAACAGAGAATGAAAAAATAACCCTTTATCATTACTCCATTAGCTGTCCCTTTGGCTCCCTGAACAGTTTTCAAGTCCAGTGAGTTTCTCATGGCTGAAGGTTTGTTCTTATATCGTCTAGTGGTGCCATTGCAACACACGGATCTCTACCCTTATGAGCATCTACATTTAGTCTCTAGGTTACATATAAATGTAAAAGTCCCCCACGTGAGAGGTGCAAACAAAGCTATATTTGGGTCCTCATATCATATTAGCATTAGACATCATCTTATTAGTTCTCAAACATATTTGTGTATGCTTTCCACACATGCATTTACATAAATAAAGCACATATGGAAAATTTAATAACTAGGATCATAAATATCTCATACAATCAGGTATTTAAATGAATTAAATTCATTCGCTCTTTCTTACCAAAAGTTCCAAAGGATGGTTCCAAAGGATAGTGCAAAGGAACTTTGAAATCCATGCATATGAGACATCTCAAAAATTCATGAAAATGAGTTATAAACTTACTATGCATGGATCTCAAGAGTTTTGAACCAAAATAAGCCTGTCTTTGAATTGTGTTTTCCACAAACTTTTTGAAGTACCCTCTACATGCATTATATGTGTATGCATATAACATATATGTCTTATATATCAAAGCGAAAATATAGTAATCCCTTGCTTAAAAACATTTTAAAGCTCCTTGAGTTTATACAGGATAAATTAAAATCATTTAGGAACTTAACATTTACAATATGGATTTGACATTTCTCTTTTATGTAATAGCAAACATCTACAATATAAAATTTTACTAACTTTCCCCATGCATGGGGAAACTGTTCATTTTAATTTATAGATATTTATAAATTGTTTTTAGTAATTTATATGTATTTCTCCCAATTTCTCTCTACTTTCCAATTACATTTTTTTTGAAAAATAAGACACCTGTAAACAGGTGGGCTATAATAATTCTTCATCAAAAGTTACCAAGGACTCACAGCGCTCTCACAGTTGGAGATTCCTAGGACCACTCTATACATAATCAATCAGAATTTTCTGAGACACAGTCTTGGAAATTTAGAACAAGTATCCCAGATTTCCTTGAGGCAATATAATTCAGGAACAAATTATTTAAAAGATCTGACTGCCATCCAGAAAAAGCAAAGATCAAAGAGACATGGTTGTCTTTTCTGGATCAAATAGTGGAATATGACCTTCGGGCTAGAGAATCTGACTTGAGAGGTTGGGTTTGCATGCATGAAAGAGCGTTGTCAAATCACATTATATTATTTTGAACTGCAGAATATTTGGTCTCTGCAATGTCATTTGTCTCAAATAGCCTAAGCATAAACAGAATTCAAGAATACACAGGTAACAAATTATATTTAATTACATTCTAATAGATGTATTTTTTTTATTTGCTCACTTAGTAATTACTTTTTTTAACTTTTATTTAATAAATATAAATTTTCAAAGTACAACTTTTGGATTATAGCGCTTTCCCCCCCATAATCTCCCTCCTACCTGCAGCCATCCCATCTCCTACTTCCTCTCCCATCCCATTCTTTATCAAGATTCATTTTCAATTGTCTTTATATACAGAAGATCAACTTAGTATATACTAAGTAAAGATTTCAACAGTTTGCACCCACACAGATACATAAGTATAAAATAATGTTTGAGTAGTAGTTTTACCATTAATTCTCATAGTACAACACATTAAGGACAGAGATCCTACATGGTGAGTAGTTGCACAGTGACTCCCATTGTTGATTTAACAATTGACACTCTTATTTATGGCGTCAGTAATCACCTGAGGCTCTTGTCATGAGCTGCCAAGGCTATGGAAGCCTCTTGAGTTTAAAAGTAATTACTTTTAAAATCCACAACTGCAAATAATTTATCATTTAGTCATTGCAAATAAGGTATGTAAAGTTTAAATTTGTGCCAAGGCCATATCAACCACAGTACTTTTATATCCATTTTTGGTTTCAACACCCATTCAGAATACCTACTCAACTAATTTTTAGAGTTGTACTGATTTATCCACACACCAGCATTGCATGAAGTTTCAATTGTTCTTTATCTGCAATGATACTTATCATTTCGTTTTCTTTTGTAATATAGTGACCATGCAGTGTTATCTAGTTCATAATTTACATTTCTCTGCAGACTGATGATATCTTTTATAAAGTTTTTAAAAATCATTCACTTATACTTTAAATTATAAATAACGCCAGTCTTTATCATTATTTTGAGCTTAATTTGAAGATATACCTTTAGAAAATGATTAATTCATATTTTATTACATTTTCAGTATCATACTTTATCTGGATTATTTTAAACCCCCAGTTTTAATGTAGCCAGAAATGCTATCATATCCAACAAAGAGGTGTGTGTGTGTATTTGTGTGTGTGTATTTGTGTGTGTGAATTTTCACATAAATAAGATGAAAAGCAAGTATTAGAGGACAAATTTTGCCTTTTGATTGTGGTTTGGCATTTTCCTCTATTTTATTTTCTCTACAACTAAAGTAATATGATAGTTATTTTAAATTTATTTATTTATTCATTCTTTTAATATTTGAAAGCAGATTAACAGAGAGAGACAGATGGACAGAGATCTTCCATCTACGGGTTCACTCCACAATGCCTCTAATAGCCGTGGCTGAGCCAGGCCGTAGCTGGGAGCCTGGAATTCAATCCAGGTCTTTCATATGGGGGACAGCGACCCAAACACTTTGGTCCTCACATGCTGCCTCACCAAGTATGCATTATCAGGAAGCTGGGTTGGAAGTGGAGTAGCCCAGAACTTGAACCAGGCATTCAGACATGGGGTGCAGGTGTTCCAAGTGACTGTTTAACTGCTGTGCCAACACCCTGGCTAGTGTTTGCAGATATTCTACCAAGAAGGGCATCTAGTGTAATATCTTGGAGCCAGAAAAGAGTAGAAAAGAGCAGTAAGATGTTGGTCAACTCTGAAAAACTAATTTATTTGGTGTACTTGAGAGAATAAAGAAACCAAATGGCAAGGAATGTTGTTTAACAATTAATAGGGCTGCATTTTATTAATTGTATTCTCAACAGTTAACAGAATACTTGGACAAAGTTCTCAGTCAGCATATGTGGAATGAATAAATAAATATGAGAGACTTGAGAACATAAATATACACAAAATATTTATACATATGTGTGTATATATATATATATATCAACAAACAAATTAGATAAAAGAGGAGAGAGAATAGAGTGGGGGACAAGAAGGAGAGGGGAAGGAGAAGGAGAAAGGGACAGAGATCGATTTAATCCTCACCTCATACATTCTTCACACAACTAAACTTTTGAATTTACCTCTCCTCTGCACTCAGACCCAGCTTAACTACTACGTACAATCCTGATGTTAGTCACAAAGACATGAATAGACCTTGATCTATAACTCATTTTGGCATCAGCATCCTTACTGATCATCTGCTGCCAATGTGTATGTTAAATCCAATAACTAGATTTCTTCTTTGAACTTAATCCCCAACCCCATGTCAACGTGTATAACTAATCATTCCAGCACTCATTTGCTTTTTTGCCTTCATGACTATTTTTGATCCATCTCCCTAGTACTTCTGAATATTGTTGGAATTAAAATCTGTTCTTTAAAGTCTCTTGCACTTGAACTTGTCCCATACCCCAGCAGTTTGGTGCTTGTTTACCTGCCTCAGCTTCGAAGTACACAGATTCCCAGTTGTTTTCAAGCCTTGTTCTTGTTACAGCTACCAGAAAATTTCTCTATTGCAAACCTCTAATTGCCAATTGGATTCTTGAATTACACTGAGCTTTTATGTATCACTTTGGACATTATGTCAGAAGGAATGGATGTTCTGTAAGATCTGCAGCTGTTACCTTTGATACACATCATCCATTATAGTGCCGGGTTTCTCCCCCTTTCTTCCTGCTCAAAGTTATTGTAAATAACTATCCATTACCTACGCACTTCAGAGTGATAAAATATTTACATATCAAAAGGACATCTTCCACATATTCAAATTTTTAATAAATAATATAGCATACAGAGAAAGGGCATCACTCTTTTTTTAGCTTCTGTTATTTATTTTTTCTAACTTTTATTTGATGAATATAAATTTCCAATGTACAGCTTATGGATTACAATGGCTTCCCCCTCCCATAACTTCCCTCCCACCTGCAACCCTCCCCTCTCCCGCGCCCTCTCCCCTTCCATTCATATCAAGATTCATTTTCAATTCTCTTTATATACAGAAGATCAATTTAGTATATATTAAGTAAAGGTTTCAACAGTTTGCCTCCACATAGAAACACAAAGTGAAACATACTGTTTGAGTACTAGTTATAGCATTAAATCACAATGTACAGCACATTAAGGACAGAGATCCCACATGAGGAGCAAGTGCACAGTGACTCCTGTTGTTGACCCAACAAATTGACACTCTAGTTTATGGCGCCAGTAACCACCCTAGGCTCTCGTCATGAGTTGCCAAGGCTATGGAAGCCTTCCAAGTTTGCCGACTCTGATCATATTTAGACAAGGTCATAAAAGACAGGGTGAGGATAGTAACCAATGATCCTAAGAGTGGCATTTACCAGGTTTGAACAATTATACAGCATTAAGTGGGGAAGAGAACCATCAGTACACACAGGTTGGGAGTAGAGCCATTGGAGGTAGAGTAGAGGTTATGATTACAAAGGAATGAGGCCCAAGTGCACTAGACAGGGTCTAGAACAAAGGACAGAGTCATTATTAGAGGAGCTAAGAAAGGTGCTGTCTAAGCTACAATTAAGTTTTCTGATTGAGAGGCAAATAGAACCTGACAGAAGGGGCTTGATAATAATCTGGTGGGCTTTAGGCCTTCTAAGTTAAGAGGCCCAGACCTATCTATCTCTTCACATGGGGTACATCCTAAGGGAGGTGTGAACCTCCTAGGGGAAGGCACTCTGTTGACTTTCATTACTTGGCTGGCCTGGGAGGAGAGCTGGCCAGGTAAAGGCAGGGGGCATCTCTAACAAGAAATTTACAGTTCTGCCTGCAATGTTGCTGACCCTGCTTGGCCGTCCCCTCAACTGCAGTGGTCACTTTGGAAGTTGGGCTGAGTGAAGGGCTTTTCAGCTTAGAGCCAATAAGATCTGTGGCTCTGACCTGGGCATCCTTCGACTCCAGGGCAGGTCCATTTCCAGTGATCCAACTCTTGGCAGAGCTGCCAGGGCTCTTCACAAGCTGACTTCTGCTGAAGCCCAGGCTTACCACCTTGAAAGCCACTGCAGTAGACTGGCCTGTTGGGTCTCCTTGAGGGAAGATCACTGTACAGATGAGCCATTAATAGGCCTGCCACCCATTGCTTCTGATGCCGAGCTTTCTTTTCCTCCTGGTTTGTGTTAAAGCAGACCAGAGGATGCAAGTCAAGGGAGTGCCCAAGTCCCATCTCTAATCTTCTGTGGCCTGAACTACAAGTCTATAGTCACAGGCATGTTCTGTAGTACTTTTTCTAAGGTAGACAATGCCCATGAGAAAGGGCATCACTTTTGCAGTTGGTTAAACCCAGATCTAATGTCTCCTTAATCAGCTGTTACAGACAGAATAGTGGACCTCAAGGATGTAGGTGTCCTAATCCCCAAAACCTATGAATGTTTCCTATGTCAAGGAGGAAGTGAAGTGGCACATGCAGCTGTGGTAGCTAATCAGCTGATTTTATGATAGAGATATCAGCCTGGAATGTGTGAGTGAGGACAATGTAATCACCAGGTCCACGGAAGTGAAAGAGGGGGCTGAAGAGGTGGTCTCAAAGGGAAGTGATGCAAGAATCAATCAACCATCACAGGCCCTGATGATGGCAGGGGAACAAAGGATGTGAGTTCTCTAAAAGCTGGGAAAAACATGGAGATTATATATATGGATATATATATATATATGGGAAATATATATATTTCCCTTAAGCCACAAGGAAAGGAAAGCAGCCCTGTGGACTGTTCCCGCTGAGGTTCATTTTAGATTTCTGATTTATGGACCAATAAGATAACAAATATGTGTTTTAAGTCACTAAATTTGTGAACAATAGCAATACACAAAATGACAAGCTGTATGGTTTTGAGAAACTTATTCAACCATTCTCATCTTCAGTTCACTTTTCTGAAGATAGGCTATTAACATTATATTCCTTTAAATATAATGCTCTATTAATTATAATTATTTGAAATTAGTTGTATCTAGATGAAATACTACTTATAAAGAGAATTCCACCTTGGTACATAGTTATCAATACACTTACTATTTTTGATTTATATGAATTTAAAGAGTTCTTTTAGACTTATTTCCACTAAGATTTTTATCATATCTCTATTTTGCACATACAAGAAAAATTTCAAATAGTTATTAATGAAATATCTTCACCTCTGATGTTAAGTTTTGTGAACCATATTAAAATTCAGAGAGTCAAAGATGTCATGCTTTAAAAAAATATAGCTCTATCATCAAGGACATTGATAATACAATTTTACTTAAATTGGCTCAAGGTTTTCTTCCAATCTACACATTTTAATGGGCATGTGCAAGAAATAGCTTAATTTCAAAACTGCCACTTGACCAAAAGTGATGCAAAATGCAAACTGATGAAACATTTTTTTTAAAAAAATGTATGTCTTACAAACAATAGTTCAAATGTAAAATGACTTGAGTCTTCAGCATAATTCTCATTCTGAATAATTGTATTTTCTTTCTCAAAATGTTTTTTTGTGTTCATTAAGTCATGCATTCAACAGTTAATGAAGGAAGTCTAAAGAGAAGCTAATTCCTGTTTCTGAATGTTCTCAAAGGTTATTTAAAAGTGGTAGAATTCCAAAACTGTAGTTATTTCTATACTGGCAACTATACAGGAATATACATTAGGAATATAAATGAGTTTGTACATATATATATATGTTCTTAGAGGTTCAGCTATAGAGATGATGTAGTATCAGAGGATTCTTTCTTTGCAAAAGCAATGAAAAATGATGCTACCCACACTTTAAAGATAAGCAATCATTTACATTTGAATTGAATCTTTTACTCACTTTTATGATTTTACAGTTTAGTCATATTAAAGTGTTCTTATGTAAATTTTCAAGGTCAATATTGAATAATATGGGAAGGAGCTAAAAGCATGAATTAATGAATGAAATGTTTTGATTGAAGCTAGCCAGTATGTCAAAACATAGAAACATTTTTTAAAATGGTTAACTTGAAGAAGAAATTCAGTATATGCATATGTATGTATTTTCTTTATTCCTTCTTTTGTTACCTTTAACTTATACAGCCATAACTAAAACAATGGCTTTATATATAATATATAGCATATATTATATAACCAGTGAAATATATATGTGAAACATATATGCATAGCTGTTAGTGAAAATCATAGTTTCAAATTAAGAGGAGTTGAAAATTAATTTCTATAGATAATTGTGGAAGTAAAATAGCTCCAAGCAGATTTTTCTTTTGTTATGAACAAAAATTGAACATTGGTAAATTGTGAGATAAATGTGACAATGGCAGAAAAATAATGGAGGTATTTGTTAAAATTATTTTAAATTAAAGTGCACTAAAATTATCTTGTTTGACCTTCATTGGTATGACCTTTTGGGAAGAACTACACAGTTAGTTGTCTCAGAATTATTTTCTGATTAAGCCAACAAACTAGAGCTCATCCATGTTGGCTAGATAAACTTATAACAATGCCACTGGAAAAAAAATTAAAGTATTCACGAGACATTTAAAAACTGGAGCAAATGTATGTTTATCAGAGGACATTTTTGCAAGTTCTTTCATAAAACAATGAATTTTAATCCAGCAAAAGAAAATCACATATTAAAATTCAGGTACATCTTCTTGCTTTTCTCCTAAATAATCTATTAAAAGATTAAAATGTTTTTCACAGATGTAACTATTCTGTGGTAATTAGACCTGTCATTTAAAAATGAGCAATCATATAGGAAAGATAAGTGACAAATACAGGTAAAAATGGTTCGTTTTGACTTGGGTATTTATTAAAGCTTGACTGCAACCAGAATAGTCTTTTCCAGTCTACCACTTGGCTTTAACTTTATTTTTTAAAGTTCAATCACTAAATGCCTTCTTCAACATTGTTACTGGCATGCCGGTACTTGTGCACAATAAATGTAAAGTCTCAAAGGATAGTTTAGCAACAAATCTAGTCACTGCAAGAATTCTCAGTACTACAATCAAGCCATGTTACTCAGAATTAAATTAATTAAATATAGGTAAGCTTCTAGATATCACTTACTGTGAATTTCTTGTTTTATTGATGTAATTATATATGTAACTTCAAGTATAAACTTGTATTTATCATTACTTACATAAAATCCTGCAACAGTTATGATTTAGAAAACAACTATTTATTTATTTATTTGACAGGTAGAATTACAGACAGTGAGAGAGAGAGACAGACAGAAAGGTCTCCTTTCCATTGGTTCACTCCCCAAATGGACGAAATGGCTGGAGCTGCGCCAATCCAAAGCCAGGGGCCAGGAGCTTCTTCCTGGTCTCCCAAGAGGGTGCAGGGGCCCAAGCACTCAAGCCATTTTCTACTGCTTTCCCAGGCGATAGCAGAGAGCTTGATTAGAAGAGGAGCAGCGGGGACTAGAACCAGCGCCCATATGGGGTGTTGGCGCCATAGGTGGAGGATTAAACTAGTGTGCCACAGTGTCAGCAAAAAAACACCTATTTATATATACAGAACTACATATTAGTAACTTTTAAATACAGAGAAACTAATTAAAAGATTATATAAATGTCTGGAGAATGTGTAAAATAAATTTGAAGGAAAGGTTCACAGATTTTTAGTCAATAAATATTTTTAAATATGTAAAAATATTTTGTAGTGCAAAACAAAATAAAAAATAGAATTATGTAAAAATTAAAATTATTTTTTTAGAACTTCTGGGATAAAAACACTCAAAGCATTAAACCAGTAAATAATAATTTTTTTAAGATGGAATTTCATTTAGGTTGTAAATCTTTCAAAGTAAAGTCTAAGCATCTCATGAAAAATCCTTAATCTATAGAACATACTACATAATAACTAATTTGTAATCAAGACAAATAATATGAGCAAAATAAGTAATCATTAGCCCCCCCCCCCCAAAAAAAAAAAAGGACAGGCTTTCAAATATAGCCTGCACTGAAATGACTGTAGTGAAATGGGGTCATCACTGTCTTGTATCAGAATTGCAGTCAGTATATTCAACGGAGCCATACAAGATGCTGAGATATTGAAATGCCAGTGAGCTATGGCCTGACCAGAGTTACTCCATTTTGTCCCTGGATGTCCTCTGACCAGTCCCACAACTGCTATATACTCAAAAACTAATTTTGTAAGAATGTTATCTGTAAGATTTGTTTACATTCAGTGTTGGGAGACCCTTGAGATGAGGATAACCTTGCTTGCTCCAGCTTCTGTAACATATGCTTGGCTTTGCAATTAACTTCCAACAAGATGTGGGTTTGCCTTTATAAACTTACCCTTGAGCTCAAATGGGGCTGCATGATTTGCATAGCAAATACCCACCTCCCACTCACCCTCACCACCACCCTGACCCAGTGCAACCTCGGCTTTCAGGAATAAAGAATCCATAATTTGGCCCTGAGACTTGGGAGTCTTCTGTAAATCATTGTTCCAAATGTAACAATATTATTGTTCTTGAATAGCAAAATGACATTTATGAAAAGTGATATGTTTAATTTGGTCATTATATATAATAAATATATGTACATGTATCAAAAAATCACGTAGTACCCTACAAATGTGTTCAACTTTTGTGTCAGCTAAAAAAATTGACTACTGAATTACTAGTAAAATGGTTACAAAGACTATATTTTGATACAAATTTTGCATAATTTTATTCTTTTACTTACAAGTTCATTTTGTGAGAGACACTTGTTTTCAAATTAAACTTTGGCCAAATGCCGTTTCTAACTATGAGTTTCCCCTGTTGACTTACATGTATATTTGGTAAATCTCAAAAAATAAAACTATTGTAAGAGATAAATCGGGAAGAGAAAGGGGCAAAGGTACTGTTACATGAGGCAGAGATTTCAAGTGACTATATTTTCCGGAGAGCAGATTTGGGAAGTTACTAAAAAGATTTAAGTGAACATGTAAGTAAGTTATGCAGACAATGAATCTTCCAAGTGATTTGCCAAAGCACAGCATTAGTTGATGGAGTTAACTTTTGACTTTAATATAAAAAAAATTCTCCATGGGATCAGTTCTTGCAATCCTTTAAATATCAAACAAAATAATTTAATTCAGCTATTAAAATGGAAGATTTTTCACTGAATTAAATGATGTTTCAACATGAGTGTGCTTCAAAAAAATTTCATGGAAAATGGAATTAAATAAAGTTTATTTTCACACAAGAAAATTTAAAACGTATATATGTGAAAGGTCTTCAAAAGTTCATGGAAAGTGTGCCTTAGGAAAAAACTGCATGGATTTAAAAAAAATTTGCCTTAAAATAGACTTAGGGTGAACATTGTGGCACGGAAGGTAAAGCCTCAACCTGCGTTTCTGGCATCACATATGGGTACCTGTACAGGTCCTGGTTGCTCCACTGTCCAGGTCCCTGCTATTGGCATGGGAAAACATCTAAAGATGGCCCAAGTGTTTGGGTCCCTGCCACCCACTTGGGAGACCCAGATGAAGCTCCTGGCTTCTTGCTATGGTTTAGCCCAGTCCTGGCTGTGAGGCCATCTGAATAGTGAATGTAGATGGAAGATCTCTCTTTTTCTCTCTTGGTAATTCTTTCAAATAAATACATAAATAAATTTTTTTTTAAATAAACAGCTTTCAATTTTGCTTTTTCTGAACTTTCTGAAGTTCTTTTTTTTATTTATCAAGGATTGTCAACATTGGTACTAAGAGTTACATAGTTGAATTACTTTTACATAGTTGAACTACTTTCTAGAAATGTCCATGTCTTAGAGAAAATGAAATTTTCAAGCTGCATGGTAAGGGTCAGAGATTCTCAAAGACAGAAGTGATTTAGTAACAATTTCTTTAAAGATGAAGAAAAAAATTTTATTCTAATTTAGACAAGGTTATAGATCTCTCTGGCATTTTGTAAACATACAGCAATTACCCTAATGGTGTGTTTTCACCTCATGAAATGCTGAAACTCTGAATGAATGAAATAATCTATAAGAGTGGAAGAAAATGACAAATGACAAGACTGTATTAATCATAATTTAAATTAGAAAGACAATTATGACAATATATCCATTTATATAAGATGATAGCCGAAATCCACTGATCCTTGACAAGACCTAGATAAGTTTGGTTTTTGTCTTTATGTTCCTCAAAGAATTGATCATGCTATACAATTTATTTTTTGCAACTTCTGTTAACTTCAGTAAAATTCCTTTGGTCTCTGTGTTACTTGAACAGAACAAAAGGTAATAATTTCTAATAATACACAGTACACTTTACTTATCAGTCATTTCCGTTATCAATATTTTATTGGAGAGAAACTTTCTATTAAACTAGTTGACTTTCTTAGAAGACATCTGTACTGGGCCGGCGCCATGGCTCACTTGGCTAATCCTCCGCCTGTGGCACTGGCACTCCGAGTTCTAGTCCCGGTTAGGGCACCGGATTCTGTCCTGGTTGCTCCTCTTCCAGTCCAGCTCTCTGCTGTGGCCCAGGAAGGCAGTGGAGGATGGCCCAAGTGCTTGGGCCCTGTACCTGCATGGGAGACTAGGAGGAAGCACCTGGCTTCTGGCTTCGGGTTGGTGTAGTACGCCGGCCATAGCGGCCATTTGGGGGAGTGAACCAACGGAAGAAAGACCTTTCTCTTTGTCTCTCTCACTGTCTAACTCTGTCCAAAAAAAAAAAAAAAAAAAAAAAAGACATCCATACAGACTATGACATTAATGAAAAGCTTTGTGACTATTCAAGGAAAATAATGTCTGATATGTATTCTAGGCATTAGAAGGAGAGGGACTGAGGGAAGCAGGAAGAGACCAGGGGAGGGGATTATGGCTATCTTAGAATTGTACCTGTGAAACACATGAAATATGTTCTCTTTATATTAGTAAAAATTAAAAAGAAAAAGAAAAAAAAAGACAGCCAAGGGGAGAAAACAAAAAACAAAAATATAAGTTTGAAACAGTCTTTTATTTCAAGAGTGGCCAAACCACTAAAATATCAAACCGTGCCAATTTATTGACAAAAACCAGTCAAGAAGTTGAAGTACAATATATCTTTCTTTAGTGTTCTAATACAAACTAATTGCTTTAACTTCATTCCTCCTCGCTGAATAAACTTAATAGTCATTAGCTCAGTAATTCAGACCATAGTGGCAACATGGAAAACACATGCTAATTTAGTTACATTAAGTTGAAGTCTATATTTTAGCATTGTAACAGACATTTAACTTTTACATCAAAGCTAACTATGATTACATATGTCTAGAATAGTGATTATATCTATAGACTAGAAACATAAGCTTCTTTGATTATTTAGGAAAATGTAAGATTAAAAAATGAAAATTATATTTATATAAATAAAATTAGTATTTTCATTATTATCCATGATAAATGTTTAACATTAAAGATCTTGTTAGAATTTTCTAGGATTATTGGTCTCTTGAAAATCTTGAAAGAATCAGGAGAGTGTCAGGAGTAGCACATCACCATGCCATGATATACCTCTTCTGTTGCCTGGAAGGGTTTTGGAAAAATCACTGGAGTTTTTCAAACTTACATGGTAATGTCAATTGACACTACTGACTTAGAACAGAAGCTGGCAAACTACAGCCTACATGGACTGTGTTTGTATGGTTAAGGAATTCTTTTCACATCTTTAAAATGATATTGAAATCAAACAAGAGGACTATGCAAGAGGGACCATATGTAGTCCAAAAGGTCTAATATAGTTACATAACTATATATATAGTTATATATATATATATATTATACATATAATAGTTATATAACTACATATATAGTTCTTTACCAAAAAACCTTACTAATTTCCATCCTAAACCATGTTTCACTTCAATTCTTATTAACACAGATAAACAGTTTTCATTCCTGTGTAGGAACAGCAATGTGCCTTCACTGTTTTACCACTTGTTCTTTGACATGATTGGTAATCTCTGATCATTATGATTTGCCACAGAATATCATATTAGTTCCTTACATTGAAAATGGTATGCTGAGGGACTGCCATGCTAATGAAATTCCCAGAAATTTGGTAGCCTAAGCCATGTCAAGATACCCACTTTAAGGAAAAGGAGATTTGTTCCACATTGCAGAGCCCACAACTAAAGACAGGCATAGTATTTGTTGGGCCTCTTTGGACTTTAATGGTAGTGTCTGCCACTTTAAGGGATGATGCTCTTCCCAGCTCACAAAACTTCCCAATTTCAATATGACTTAGGTATAAACTACTCTGGGCTAATTCCCATGTTCAGATGCAACATGTCTTGTTCAGGACTTCTGACCCAATGAACAAGTGGTATTCCAAGTGTCTAGGGCAGGTTGTAATAAGAGTTTTTATGCTTACAAAATATTCTTCTACTTGTAAAACCGCTAAGCTCTGCTACAGACTTAATGCTATCCATGCTATCCAGGGGACAGCCATTGATTATGTGTCTCACACTGCCTACCAAGACCTAGACATTATATATGGCCCATCAAATTCTAAAATTCAACATGCACAATGGCAATGTTTTGTAAAAATAAAAACAATACGTATGAGACTAAACCTGAAAAAGTTGGAAAAGAACTAGAAAGCCACATGAAGAGAGTCCTACGATATATATTTCGAGTACTTTGCTGGCAATTCTTTTACCACCATCGCCAGTCTCCAGGGGAATTCTCTGTGATCAGTTAGCCTGTAAGAAATAACCATGGGCCTGGTTCCTACATGAGTCTGTTCGTACAATGGTTCTAATAAAAACATGACTTTGGACCATAGACACATAGAGATCATCCCTGTGGTTAGAATGTCAGTTGGTATATCTGAGAATCCACTTGATAACGGAAGGAGAGAAATCCTGAAACACAGATCCACAATGACTCATGGGCAGTGCATAATAATTATACTAAGGATTTATTTTTTTAAACTTTTATTTAATGAATATAAATTTCCAAAGTACAGCTGACGGATTACAATGGCTTTCCCCCTCCCCAAACTTCCCTCCCACCCGCAACCCTCCCCTTTCCTGCTCCCTCTCCCCTTCCATTCACATCAAGATTCATTTTCAATTCTCTTTATATACAGAAGATCAGTTTAGTATATATTAAGTAAAGATTTCAACAGTTTGCCCCCACATAGCAACACAAAGTGAAACATACTGTTTGAGTACTAGTTATAGCATTAAATCACAATGTGCAGCACATTAAGGACAGAGATCCTACATGATATTTTTTAAAAATTGATTAATTTTCTATGCAATTTCCAATTTAAAACCAAGTTTGTTTTTTTTTTCATTTTCAATTATCTTTATATACAGAAGATCGATTCAGTATATACTAAGTAAAGATTTCATCAGTTTGCACCCACACAGAAACACAAAGTGTAAAAATACTGTTTCAGTACTAGTTATAGCATTACTTCACATTGGACAACACATTAAGGATAGATCCCACATGAGACGAAAGTACACAGTGACTCCTGTTGCTGATTTAACAATTTGACACTCTTGTTTATGGGGTAAGAAATCTCCCTAGGCTCTAGTCATGAGTTGCCAAGGCTATGGAAGCCTTTAGGGTTCGCTGACTTTGATCTTATTCCGACAGGGTCCTAGTCAAAGTGGAAGTTCTCTCCTCCCTTCAGAGAAAGGTACCTCCTTCTTTGATGGCCCTGTTCTTTCCACTGGGATCTCACTAACAGAGATCTTTCATTTAGGTCTTATTTTTTTTTTTCCAGAGTGTCTTGGCTTTCCATGCCTAAAATATTCTCATGGGCTCTTCCATCAGATCTGAATGCCTTAAGGGCTGATTCTGAGGCCAGAGTGCTATTTAGGACATCTGCCATTCCATGAGTCTGCTGTGTCTCCCATTTCCCATGTTGGATAGTTCTCTCCCTTTTTGATTCTATCAGTTAGTATTAGAAGACACTAGTTTTATTTGTGTGATCTCTTTGACTCTTAGACCTATCAGTGTGATCACTTGTGAACTGAAGATGATCACTTGGATTAGTGAGATGGCATTAGTACATGCCACCTTGATGGGATTGTATTGGAATCCCCTGGCACATATACTAAGGATTTAAAAGCAGAAAGAAATGGATAGATTTTTTAAAAGAACACAGAGTGTGACAATAGGTGCCTACTGAGGTTGTCTAGAAATGAATCTTTGGGTCATCCTAGCAGGTAATGATCCCCATCTACTCTGGAAAGTACTATCAATAATTAGGTAAAATTAATTATCTTTTTTCTGGATGTCAGTGAGTAACTTTTCCTAACCACTCTCTGTTCCCCTAATATACACAACATACTCAACACTACGCACTTCCTAACCCAAGGCTGATCTCCATCATGAGTACCGAGTGCCTATCCCACCAACAGCAGAGGCAGTGCTGTGCACTCAACAGGCCATCCTTCCCCGATGAGACACGATCACTACCTGATGATTACTTTTTATTATTGATGAGGCAACAATTTTTCCTCTAAGGATTTTTTTTTGACAGGCAGAGTGGACAGTGAGAGAGAGAGACAGAGAGAAAGGTGTTCCTTCCACTGGTTCACCCCCCAAATGGCCGCTACAGCCGGCGGTGCATCAATCCGAAGCCAGGAGTCAGGTGCTTCCTCCTGGTCTCCCATGCAGGTACAGGGCCCAAGCACTTGGGCCATCCTCCACTGCCTTCCCAGGCCACAGCAGAGAGCTGGCCTGGAAGAGGAGCAACCAGGGCAGAATCCGGCACCCCAACCGGGACTAGAACCTGGAATACTGATGCCGCAGGCAGAGGATTAGCCTAGTGAGCCGCGGCGCCGGCCAACCTCTAAGGATTACATGCACATTCCATATATCGATTTTCCTGCCTAACACACTGACTTACTCATCACCAATATAATATACAAAGTTGCTTCTAATAAAAAAAAATCAAAATGAAGAACATATGACAATACACTCTCTCCCATAGAGTTCCCAAATGTATCATCTATCACATCACTCAGAGGCACTTGGTTTGACAGAACAGTAGAATAGTCTGATAAAAACTATGTTACGGGGGCAGTGGGGAGAGAATGCACAGGATGGGGGCAGGAGGAAACAGGAACCATACTTTCAGTTAAACTATATGCCTTAAACCATAACAAGAGACAACCTAGACTGAATGATTAGATTACTCCAACCTAATTGAAGTTATAAGCAAGTAAGTTTACCAGAAAACCTCTTTATAATCCTTTACCTGAAAGGCTAGTAAGTGCTCAGATGATTTAGTAATAAACACTTGAGTCACCCCATCAAATAATTATCCTTATCCAGCCTGAATCTTCAAACACAGTGAAGGGAAATTGGAATAGGTTGTGGAAGGAAGATTTAATTATCAAGTTAGACCTAACAGCTATCCACAGAAGTGGGCCTGTATTAGCAATGCTTTGGGTTATTTTTTCTTTCTTCATTACATATTAACAGCTCTGGGAGGTTTTAGGTGACATTATAATGAAATTGGCATCACACTGCGATTATGCAATAACCATTGGGACTTGAATATCTTCTGAGCTCAGAGAAAACTTGTCATCTGAATAAAAGACAAAAGTAGATGCTGGGGGCAGGTGTTGTAGTGGTTAGGTTGCCACTCGGGATGACAGCAACCCATATAGGAGTGCATGCTTCAAGTCCCAGGTTCACTGCTTCCAATCAGGCTTCCTACTAATTCACACGCTGAGAGTCAAGAGGTGATGCTTCAAATACATGGGTCACTGTCACTCATGTGAGGAGACCCACATTCAGTTCTGGGCTTTTGGCTTTGGCCTTATCCAAGCCTGGCTGTTGTGGGCATTTGGGGAGTGAACCAGTAGATGGACAGTCTCTCTCTGCCTGTCTGTACCTTTCAAATAAAATGAAAATACATAAAATTTGAAAAAAAAAAAGGATGCCAAAGGGTATAATCAGTAGACTTTGCTTTGATATTCTCCATTTATCCCTACAAATCCATGTTCCATCCTGCATAATGCTCCAGGATCCTCAAAGACAAAATAAACTAGGTAACTTTGTCCTCTGATTTCTGTTCATTTTGGCCAGAGGGGAATCAAAAGAGAGAGGGGATCATAAGAAAATAGAGCAGCAAGTCTGGATATTCACACTCTTGGCTCTAACCCCTCTGGGTTGCCGGTCATCACTATCACCAGCCACAGTCCCTGTTAGACAGCTCTTTCCTACAGCTGCTGTCCTCAGTGTCTTGCAACAACAAACTCCCCTTGCATCTGAAGTTCTACTGGAGGTTATGGCTTCCAACCAATTATTTCTCAACCCACTGCTCTCCTTAATTCTGCCTACATATTTATGTTTTTTCATTAAAATGTTCTCAAATATCTCAGTGTGTGCCATGCGTTTTCTTACACAAACACAACCATTTTTGTATATATATAACAAATAAATATCTAATGTTTATTTGCTTTCAATGTTTTGCTGGTATTTAATAGTACTTGAGTTAAATATATTAATGTGGGAACAGCACACATCTTTTTTTGTAATTTTGATCCTTGTTGTAATGCTTAGAAAGGAATTTCATCCCAATGTTATTTTAATATGCTTTTAATACACTTATGGCTTTATTTTATACTAAATCTTCCAATTTGTAATTGAAAACATATATTGGACAATAGTGTAAGGCATTAGTATAATTTTCCTTCTGTATTCTTCCAAATGGACTCAGTTACTTATACAGTAATTCAGCAAATTCCTCTTTTAGGAAATAGCCCTTTATCATTAAATTATTGTGTATTTGGATGCATTCCTAGATTTTTGATATGTTAATTAAAATAATCATTTACATAAACAGGTTAACAAATGTTAAAAAAATTATTACCCAATAATGCTTAAGTCACTAAATAAATTGAAGGTAAGTTTCCAAAATGCTATATAACCCCAACTGAATATGTAGTGATCCATATAAAATTATTTTCTATTTATTTAATTTTGTTCAAATTTCACTGGGATGAATCAGTTGACTTTTCATTTTGCATTATGGACTCATGTATCCCTAGAATAACTGAATATGGCCTAAAGACATAAAAAAAATCTCCATAGACAGCAAATGTTCACCGAAAGCTTACAGGTAACATATAATCCATAAATTAGTTTGATTTAAAATGAAGTTTCAATTAGAACACAAAATGGAACAAAAATTATGCAGCAGAGTGGAAGATGGAATGGAGGCTAGAATTTTTACTTATATATATATATATATATATATATATATTTTATTTGACAGGTAGAATTATAGACAGAGAGAGACAGAGAGAAAGGTCTTCTTTCCGTTGGTTCACTCCCCAAATGGCTGCTACAGCTGGCGCTGCGCCTATCTGAAGCCAGAGCCAGGTGCTTCTTCCTGGTCTCTCATGAGGGTACAGGGGCCCAAGCACTTGGGCCATCCTCCACTGCCCTCCCGGGCCACAGAGAGCTGGACTGGAAGAGGAGCAACCGGGACTAGAATCTGGCACCCACGTGGGATGTTGGCCCCACAGGTGGAGGATTAACCAAGTGAGCCATGGTGCCAGCCCCTATAGTCTTAAATGGCAAAGTTATCTTTTTTTTTTTTTTTTTACAGGCAGAGTTAGACAGTGAGAGAGAGAGACAGAGAGAGAGTTATAGACAGAGAGAGACAGAGAGAAAGGTCTTCCTTCCGTTGTTTCACTCCCCTAATAGCCGTCACAGCTGGCGCTGTGCTGATCTGAAGCCAGGAGCCAGGTACCTCCTCCTGGTCTCCCATGTGGGTGCGGGGCCCAAGCACTTGCCTTCCTGGGCCACAGCAGAGAGCTGGACTGGAAGAGGAACAACCGAGACTAGTACCCAGCGCCCCACCAGGACTAGAACCTGGGGTGCTGGTGCTGCAGGCGGAGGATTAGCCAAATGAGCCACAGCGCCGGCTGCAATATTATCTTGCATTCATTAGAAATACCTTAATCTTTGTAAGGAAAAGGAAAGAATATCTGAATTTCTGATCATAATTTCTTTATGCAAAGAAATATGAGCCAATCAATCAAAACCTGGAAACCAATCTAGATTGTGATTTAATAAATTATAGGGATTATTGTGAAAAAATAAGTGAAGATCAAAAATTGATTGAAAAATAAGAAAATCTGTCTGGGATCATGTCAGAGATAATCTGAAAAGCTTATTACTTCCTTGCTCCCATGACAAATGATTGATTGAAATTTGTTTTATTTTGCATGTATGTTTGGTTATAAAAAATAGCATTAGAAAAATCATCATTACAATAGCTCACTTGTTTACTAGAGAATAGATTTTTCAACATAATATACTCTGACTCAGAGACCTTCATATTATAAAAGGTGGTTTCATAGAAACAATATTTCTGTATGCTCATTTTTTAGGAAGATATTAATATACTCCAAACTTCTCCAGAAAGAGGTAAGATAGATAAAAGTAAGCTCTATTTGTATTTCATGAGAAGTTATAAAGTTCCACAAATAAAATAAAATTCTGGAGAAGTATTTAAAGGGTAGAAATCTACCCTTCATTACGTACATATTTGAGAAATTATAAATAAATATGCTAAATTTTGAACTCTTGGGCAAATTTAATTCTTGTAGTCTCAAGAAAAGTTGAAAACTTAAAGTAATGAAATTATCTTTAATGTTTGTAGACACCTATATTAGTCAGGCTTTGCTATGATAACATGTATATTAAAAACCCTAAGTGCCTTACAACCCCAAGCATTTTTTTCATACTGCCATGTCTGCTGGTTAGATGCAATTCAACTGATTTTGTCTGAGCTTGGATGTGCAGGGCAGTATTATTAGATCTGGGCAGAAATCAGGTCTGTTCTTCATGCCAACTCTCCCAAGAACCAAGCTAAAGACGTAAGAGACATCATGGCATATTCCTACAATGCTTTTCTTTTCAAAATCTCAGTTTAGAACTAGCACATTGTAATAATAATGAAATATATATATATATAGCATATAATAATATAAAAATATTATTAGACCTAAAGGAAGAAATAGATTCCAATACAATAATAGTGGGTGACTCCAACACCCAAACCTCAAAGAACAGATCATCTAGACAGAAAATCAACAAAGATACATCAGAATTGAACCATACTATTAAGCAGGTGGAACTAACCAACATTTATAGAACATTTCACACAACAGCTATAGAATATAGGTTCTCATTAGTATATGGAACACTTTTAGGATAGATGACATATTAGGGCACAAAGCAAGTCTCAGTAAATTTTAAAAGACTGAAATCATATTAGATATCTTCCGAGACAAAAAGGAATAAAACTAGAAATCAACAAGAACACTAGAAAATGTGAAAATATATGACACTTAACAAATTAAAAAGGTAATCAAAAACTTTCTTGAAACAAGTTAAAATGAAAACACAACATATCAAAACATGTCCAAAAACATTATTAAGATGGTAGTTTACAGAAATAAGTATTTATATTAAAAAATTGAAAGACCCTACATAAATGGTCTAATGATGTACATCAAGGACATAGAAAAACAAGGATAAACTAATCCCCAAATTAGCAAGAGACAAGATAATAATAAAATCAGAGCAGAAGTAAATGAAATTGAAACTAAGCAAAATGCAAAAAGTCAACAAAATAAAAAGCTGGTTTTGAAAAGATAAAAAAAAAAAACTTTAGCCAGAATACTAAAGAAAAAAAAAAGAGGAAAAACTTGAATAAAAAAAAAAAGGAGACATTACAACCAATAGCACAGAAATACAAAGGGTCATAAGAAACTACTATGAACAACTATGATAACAAGCTGAAAAACCTCAAAGAAATGGATAAATTCTTGGATACATACAACCTACTAAGGAAATTAAAATAGATCCATAATAAGCAGTAAGATTGTAGTATTTTTTTTTTGTCTCCTATCAAAGAACAGTCCAGGACCTAATGGCTTTACAACTGAACACTACAAATCACTTAAGATGAACTAACTCCAATACTTCTCAAAAATTTCAAAATACTAAAAATGATGGAACTCTGTCAAACTCATTTTAGCAGGCCAGCATCATTCTGTAATTGAAACCAAATGAAGGTACAACACACACGAAAAAATCTACAGATCAACATCCTTGATGAACATAGTTGCAAAAATTCTCAACAAAATACTAGCCAAATGAATCCAAAACTACATTAAAATAAAGATCATAGTCATGATCCAGTGGGGTGTATCCCATAGATGGAAACTGTGGTTCAACATTCACAAATCAATAAACATCATAATCCACATCAACAGAAAGGAGATCCAAATCCATGCGATCATCTCAACAGATGCAGAGGAAGCACCTGACAAGATGACAAGATTCAACATTGCTGTGTGATAAAAACTCTCCTCAGCTATAGATGGAACAAACCTCAAAATATGTGTGTGTGCGTGTGTGTGTGTAACAAAGCAATAACCAATATCATACTGAATGGAGAAAAGCTCAAAGTATTTTCCTCTGATCTAAAACAAGGATGTTCATTTCTACCATATCCATTCAATATAGTATTGGAATACTAGCAAATGCAATTAGGAAGAAGAAAAAATATATATCAAAATTGGAAAGAAGAAACTCAAAATAACCATTTTTGCAGATAACATGATGTTGTATATGGAAAAACATACACATGCCACCAAAAAGCTGTTAGAAATGATAAACCAATTTGTTAAAGTCACAGTTTACAAAATCAACATACAAAAAATTGTAATGTTTGAATACCAATTAAGAAACTCAAATGAGAAATCAAGAAAAAACTTCCATTCACAACAGCTACAAAAAATTCAAGTATTAGTAATAAATCTAAAAAATGAAAATGATCTCCATGACGGACATTAGAAAACATTGGTGAAACAAATTATCAAGGATATAAAAACCATGGAAAGATATTTCTTGCTCACAGATTGGAAGAATTATTATCATTAAAATATCTATACTACCCTAAAGCAACATACAGATTCAATGCAGTCCCTCTCATAATACCAATGACATTCTTTATAGAAACAGATGAAAAATCCTAAAATTCATATGGAATCACAGGAGATCCAGAATAGCCAAAACAATCCTGAGTAGAAATATCAAGCTAGAAACATCAGTTTACCTGATTTCAAACCAAACTATGAAGTTATAACAATTAAAATATGATAGTGGCATTAAAACTGGCACATGTATCAGTGGAACAGAATAGAGAGCCCAGAAATGAATCCATGCACTGACAGCCAACTAATTTGTGACCAAAATATCCAGAACATAAATTGGAGACAGGATAATTTCTTCAACAAATGGTGTTGACAAAATTGGACATACAATGTAGAAGAATGAATCTAGATGTCTGCCTCTCACCATATACAGAAGTCAGTTCAAACAGATCAAAGACATAAATTTAAGATCTGATATCAAACTCGCTAGAAGAAAATGTAGAGGAAATTGAAGGTATAGGTGTTGAATTCTTGGATAAAATCCCAAAGTGCAGGCAACAAAAGCTCAGAAGCATCTGTACAGCAAAAGGAACCATCAATAGGGTGACAGATATCTGACAAAATGCGATAAAATATTTGCAAGTGATCTAATGGAGAACTGATTTCTATAATATATCAGCAACTTAAAAAAATAGGTACATAAAACAACCAATCCAGTTAAGAAATGGTAAAGGACCTTAATATTCAGGTCTCAAAATACGAAATAAAAATGACCAATAAATGCATGAAAAAATGCTGACTATCACGAAACATCGGGGAAATACAACTCAAAACCACAGTAGGATATTTCTTCACCTCTGTCAGAATGGTTATTATCCAAAAGACAGAGAGCAACAAAGGCTCACAAGGATGTTGAGAAAGAGAAACTTCTATACACTCTTGATGGAAAAATAAATCAATACAGCCACTGTAGAAAACAATATGCAGTTTTTTTTTTTTTAACTAGAAGAAGGCTTGCCATATGATCCAGCTAATCCCACTACTGAGTATATCCCCCAAAAGACACGGCGTGATTGTACCAAAGAGATACCTGCTTCATCACATTTATAGCAGCACTGTTCACAATAGCTTGCAAAATATGGAATCAATTAAGGTATCCATCATCAGATGAATGGATAATAAAAATGTGATATACACTTAATACAAACACATGCACACACACAAATATTATTCAGCTATTAAAAAAAACAACAACAAAACAAAACAAAAACAAAACAAAACAAAAAACCCAGAATCCCATCACCTGCAGAAACATGGTTAGAACTGGAAGACATCATGCTGAGTGAAATAAGCAGACACATTAAGTCAAATAGTACATGCTCTCTCTTTTATATGATAAAAAATAAAAAGAAAAAAGAAAAACAAAACTTGGGGCTGGTGTTGTGGCATAGGGGGTAAAGCCGCCATCTGCAGTGCTGGCATCCCATGGATGGGATATTAGTGTCCTGGTTGCTCTACTTCTGATCCAGTTTCCTGATAATATCCTGGAAAAAGCAGCAAGTGCTTGGGGCCTTATACTCATGTGGAAGACTAGGAAGAAGCTCCTGGCTCCTGACTTCAGCCTGGCCCATACTGGGGAGTAAACAGGTGGATGGAAGATCTCTGTCTTGCCTTCTCTCTCTGTAACTCTTTCAAATCAATAAATAAATCTTTAAAAAAGCTCAATCTGAACACAGAACATTCATTAATAGAGGCCGGAAGAGATAGGATGTATAAAAGAACATTGAATTAAAAAAAAGGATGTGGTTCATTCATTAATTGTGACAAAGATCATAATATGAGATGTTAATCGGGGGAATGAGGCAAGAGGTATATGGGAACTCATCCTAGTACTACCTAACAATTTTTATTTTGTAAGTTTAAAATTAATAATTAAAACAGGGGAGAAAACGAACTAGCATGTCACTCGCACAACCTACTGCCACAGCCAATCACATGGCAAAGCTTTGAATCCCCTAGGTAGAGCAGTACACTTCTTCCATATAGTGGGAAACACAGTGAATATTTTACAAACGTACCTAACCTATCACAATCTGGAGCAATTTATTCAAGTTCTACAGCAAAACAAAATGAACATTTTTATTTCAGTGACTTTTGTTCAACAGCTCTGAGAGGAAATCATGCTGTGGGAAGACCACCAGACACTAAGGCCATTTAGGAAATGAACAAGCAGATGGAAGATCTCTATCTCTCTCTTTCTCTTGTAATTCAGAACTTCAAATAAATAGATAAATCTTTTTTTTAAAAAGGGATGAATAGAAGTATAGAAGCTGTCATAGCTTCTTTATCAATTTCAAACTTTTTTCGTGAATTTTATAAAAGATTTATTTATACATTTGAAAGATAGAAGGCTATAGAGAAAGAGAAGAGACAGTGAGAGATCTTTCATCCACTGATTCACTCCCCAAATAGCCTCAATGACAAGGGCCGAGTCAAGCCAAAGCCAGGATCCCGTGCAGCAGGCCATGGCTTAACACAGTGCAGCAAAGCGCTGGCCCTAATTTACTTTTGAAAAATCAGGGGAAAAAAATGGCATCTCAGTGACAGTAGTGTTAATTCACATTTACTTAACTGCATTCACTTTTTTGATAAATGCAGCAATAGACTATATTTTTATTTTCCATTGTAGACATAGAACATTTAACTCCTTTGCTTGTTCCAAATTTAATCCATTTTTCCCCTTAGCAGTTGACCAATTATCATTAGCCTAATAAAATTCAAGATGAAATGGTAATTCCAAATAAAAAATAACTTGATGCTAAAGTTGTCTATAACTAAAATACTATTTTCTAATTGGTGGAATGCTAATCTATCTTCCATTCCATTTTACTTGATTTTATTAATCAGCTCCTATCTTGTTTAATGGACTTCATACCTAATATCCAGCTAACGTTCTATTTTCTCTATGAAGTTTTTCCAAATATAGTGATCTTCGCTGATATCACCTTCCTCTGACATTCCTTTGCTATTTGTAAATACTGCTGTATTATGCTACAATGATTATGTCATTCTTTCAGGTAGAAAGGTTAACATTATTTAGTGCTGCTTAACAAATAAAAAGCTTATTAGCAAAAGAAGTAATAATTATTTATTACAGCTAAGCAGTTGTCTTACTGGGTCTTTTACATAGTTGCACCCTGACAGTACTTAGGCTGTAGTCACCTCTGAAGCTGTCTCTGAAAGTGGCTACAGGCTGTGCTGCTAAGGGCCAGGATCTCAATGGGAGCATTCAGCAGAATACCCACATGTGATTCTTCATGTAACTGGGACTTCTGCACAGCACGACACCTGGATTCTAAGGGAGAGGATAGAATGAAAGAGAAAGGCAGGTGACAGCTGTGCTGTGTTTGTGGTCTAGTCTTAGAAAGGCATATAGCTAGAACTATGTCATTTTAAAATGACATTGTATCTTTATACTCTGACACTGTACTCCATATCTACTCCATGTCTCACCATCAACAAAGGACTGCAAAGGGGTCAGCATTGTGGCTCAGCAGGTATAGCTGCCACCTGCGATGGCAGCACTCGTATGTGCACTGGTTTGTGTCCTGGCTGCTCCATTTACTACCCAGCTCCATGATAATGGCCTGGAAAGAGCAGTAGAAATGGCCCAAATACTTGACTCATGTGGGGACCAAGATGAAGCTCTTGGTTCTTGGTTTTGGCCTTGCTCAACCCTGGTCATGGTGGCCAATTGGGGAGTAAACCAGCGCTCTCTCTGTAACTCTGACCTTCAAATAAACAACTCTTTTATTAAAAGCAGATGGCAAAAGTCTAAAAATGCTATTGATTAGCAAATATAAGTAACCAATGTTTTGATTCCTGTGTCACAGTTGCCCAAGGAATATGTTATTATTACAATGTCTATAATTTCCCATTGTTAACATTTTAAAATAAAAGGGTACCATAAAGTGATATTTAAATGGGCATTTTCCTATACTTAGCATTAATAATTAAAAGGAACAGAAGTTAAATAAAGTAGAGTTGAATACCATTATGAAGCAGATACCAGGCATTTGATTAACAAGGTTATACAGAATTTCTCAGGATATAACAGAAACCTGTACTCTGAATACCCAGGGATAAGATAGAATATAAACAATAATCAAACTTACTGGAAAAATTAAGGATTCTGTTTTATTGTAATTTATTAATCACTTTCACATAGCAATCAGACATTTTAATTTAGATTACATTGATTTACTAGCCATCAGGTTCAAGGTTCTCATGCAGGTGTGTAAGTTCTTTGTAACTCCAGGGCCCTTGATTGAAAAAGGGATTGTGGACTGAAGCACACGCTGTGCTCTATTTATCAACATACGGACCTCTGCCACCAGGCTGCCCACAGCACATGAAATTCTCTAAAACTTGCATTAAAATGATGGGTTATATAGAATCCTTAGCTATGAGGCATTAGGTTATAGGAATTGCCTTCAAAGGACAGCAAAGTAGCATGTGTAATAGAAATACTATGGTATTGACATAAAAACAGATAAAGTGTGAATCCTGGCCTTTTACTGTGACTTTAAAAAAGTAATGTGACCTCCTAGAACATCAGTTTCCTCACATACAAAATGGAAAATTCAATCCCTGTCTTTCAAGGTGATAGGAGGACAAGAACTAATACAGCAGATGCTTCAAACAGCACTGGAAGAGTAGAATCACTCACCTAGCATCCATCAAAAATTCAAAGAGAAAGGTTGTCATAGAGTTTTAATCTTTGGTTTGATGTGTGTTTTGATAGATACAAGGCTCTGAAATGCAATTCCGGTATGTAATTACATAATTCATTGGTTAAAGTTACAATTGGAATAGTAAAAGAAAGCAGTATCTTATAATTCAGTTCTGGAAAAAATATCCCTGGACAAGATGTTCCTCAGCACACATGCAAGAACAGGTCAGCTTAGGTTTCAAAAAATTGGTTTTCAAACATTTATATAGTTATCAGAAATATTGTTCGCTAGCAAAGAAGGCATTGTTTTCCTAAGATCACATCCTGTGATAATCTCCTTCAGTCAAGAACTGTCACTCAGTAACAGGACCCAGTTAGATCTTGGCTCATCACTAGCTGTTGATTAGCCACACCCTGCTTCAACTCAAACAGATTCATCTGAACACAGAAGAATCATGATTAAACACAGAGACGAAGAAAAATAACAGAAAATAGAAGATATATGCTTCTACCATGTAGAGGTTTAAAAAAAAAAATGTGCTGAGAACATAAATCTGACTGAATCATTGCCTCTAATTATCCCCGTTGGCTTCAAATCTTAAATAATTACTTAGAACTACTCCAGGGCAGGAAATGGCATGGCTATCTGTTTTTGAATAAACAAGAGGTGATTTAAAATATTCCTCAGGCAAATCATAGATTACTATAACTAGTAGCTGCATAATACAATGAAAAAAATCCTGTGTCCTATAAGTTCTGCTTTACATCTCTTAGCTGACCCTGTATGACTGCTTCCCTTGCTGCTTATGCTCTGTTGCTCTGTCCCAAGTTTTTTGCATCCTTAAAAAATGTAGCATTAGGACCTCTGTACAAGCTATTTCTTGATTCTCTTGTTTTTGTTTGTTTTTTGTTTTTTCATTACATGTTGTATATATGGTGTCTCAGCTTAAATCCTACTCATCAACACTTCCCTGTTTACAGTGTTACTACCCCAGCCAGGGTGGATTTCTCATAACTCTTACTGCAAATGGAAATCCATTTATTTAAATTTTTGTTCATTTGTATTTTCCCATGATACTTCCTCTAGAATACAAAGCCATATTTTTTATCTTCATTTTTCCAGTACCAAGTAAATAAGAGGTCCCAATAAATGTCTGTTAAGTGATTAACTGAGCTATAAAACAGTAAAAAGGATGATTATTTCCAAATTAACAAAAATGAACATCTGGAGAAAATCTTTGCAAGTAAATTTGTCTTACTTCATTTTTGTATTACTATGATAAAGTACCTGAACCTGCATGCTATGTTAAAAAAAAAAAAAAAAAGAGGTTTATGTTGGATCAAGATTTTAGAGTCAAAAGCAAAGCATGGCATCCGTATCTTCTCAGCTTCTAGTGATTGCCTCAAGTCGCTCCATGCAAGGTGAAAAGTGAAAGTGCAAAAAGAAAAGTACAAAAGAAATCATATGGTAAGAAATGAAGGAAGTAAACAAACCAAGAAAACTGAACTTGCTTTACAAGAACCCACTGTTGCAGCAATTAACCAACTCTTCTGTAAACAGCACTAATCCTTTCATGAGGCAGATCCATCAGGACCCAAAACTCCTCTTGAAAGTATCTAGCACCTCTCCAGGCAATTACAATGGAAACAATACCTCAGCATGAGTTCCTGCAGGGACAAATCACAGCTTCATCATAGCAACATTCAGATGGAGGAAAAACATGAAAATCAACGTATACTAAAATAAAATGAACACTTTAAAAATAACAAGGAAGACTTCTTAATACAAGACATGAAATAAGTAATACAATGTAACCAATTATGTGTACACATGGCTTCTTATTATACCAGTACTTAAAATAAAAATTTACTTATATGATCAATTCAGTCCATAAAAATTTAATGTTAATAATGATAACCTCACCATTACAAATGGTTATAGATTTGAGTTTATTATATAATGGAGAGTTGCACAAGATATGTTTCCAACTGAAAATTCAGGATTCTACAGAGCTTAGATCTGAAATGGGAGAAAATAGGATGTTTGTTAAGAATACTCATTTTACCCCTGCTTCCCTCTTCTTCCATTGTATAATTCTCAGGAGCAGAAATCGGATTTCCTTTTACTTCTCCCAAGTCGTGGCTCCCTTTACATAAGATAAGATTTTGATGTGATACACAAAGTGGGGAAAATGGATCTTTTTTCTACATTGTGTCTCAAATTATGAGATGGGTCTTATTCATTGATCTCAGATATCCCAGAAGAAAAGGGAAAAAGGCAAAGAATTTGGAAAACCTGTAGAAACTCCTCTATATAACAGGGCACTTCAGAAAGATGGTTTCCAAAAAGGAATTAAAAGAGAAGTTTATTTTGGTGAAAAATTTCAAAACTTTGAAGCTTATGCATATTTTTCTTATAATATGCATTTTCCATGAACTTTTCATATATATCCCACTACATTTTTCTATATTCCATCTTTAATAAACCTTTCCTCTTCCATTTGTATTCTATTTTCCACCAAAGTAATAGATATAGCAAGCAGAAAAGGGACAATGTCACACGTCCACAGGGGGAATAAGAAAATCATATTCATAATTTTTTTTCACAAAACGGAAGTTCCTTGCAGCTTCCCTCATACAGAGTTCAGCAGGTAGAGGAGCCGCAGGGCAGCTCCATGTGGGCGATGTCACAGGCAGCCCCAGCTCCAGCGCAGCCACCTTCACACAGAGGAAGCAGAGTCAGCGCTCTCCCCAACTCTGCGCCTCCTCCTTCACTCAGCGTGGGAGGCCTCAGCAGTGCTGAGTACTGGGAATTAATAAACATAAAACAGAACTTCTTGGAGGAAACTGCATGATTCACTGTGAAATATCCTGTGCCTGGAGCAGGAATGCTGTCAATGGGAAAGACCCTCGCCTGGCTCTCGGCCGCCGCAGGTGTCTGTGTTGCTCTCCGGTCCAGCGCGCAGACCAGCGAGAAGCAGAACCCACGGCGTACAGTGAAGTTGGTTTTGCTTTTTCTATCTTTTTGGGTTCTCCTAAGTTTCTCTTCCAGTTCTAGCAGCTCTACTGCCCGTTGGTCTGGCCTACAGAGCAGGGTCAGTGGGGCCACTGCTTGTGCCTATGGGATGTGGGATGCTATCTGGGGGGTGAAGTAGCAGTGGTGTGTTGCCATCCTCAGTATCTGGGCCTGTGTTCTGCTCGCAGCAGCCTCGGTCACTGCTTGGAGTCCTGACACAGTGGCCCTCTCGCTTCCCGATGAAGCCCTTGCAGGCCACCGGGTCCACAGCTTGGGGCCCCCATGAACCACCTGACAAACATGACTAAAGCTATGGTCCAGGTGTTTCCTCCTCTATGTGAATCCCCGCCTCCCACTCACAGTCACATACACCATTCCCTACCCCTTGGTCTTTAAGCTTTTCATACCCTGAAGGCTTTAAGGGCAAGGACAGAGACTGCACACCTGCCTGGACCCATCCTCAGATGAGTTCTTTCAACATCTGGCTTGGGGTTTCTGAAATGTAAGTTTTCCCTCAGAGAGAGAGAGAGAGAAGAAACAGAGAAGAGACAGACACAGAGATGTTAAAATCCCTCCAAAGAGCTTGAAAAGAATGGACTCTTTTCCCCAGAAATCTGCATTTGAAGACTCCTCCACAGGCTGCCCAGGGGGAAAGGCTTGCTCTGCAACTGCCCCCTCCCAACCCCACCAAGCTCCACTGTGTGCTGCGCCTGCACAGGAAGTTGAACGGTCCCCTGACTTCCTTACTGACTTTGTCTACACAAACCAGGGTGACCTTGAGTCTGGCCTGGATGTTGGGACCAACCTGACCCCTTCCGGTGACAAAGGAGGTGGCCTATGGGCAGAGAACTTTGTGGTATTCCAATGCATCCCTAAGGTGGAGACCCAGAACTCCCAACTCCAGATATCCCCTTAGGCAGCACACTCCTTTGCATCTCCTCAGTCACAGCAGAGGCCTAGAGCAGCGGGACTTCAAGAATGTAAACAGTTTTTAAATCAGAATAACCATATTTTGGGTAGCCCTATTAAGGATACCTTCCATATACTCTCATTCTATTACTGGAAGTTGAACATTTAGGGTGGTGGTGGAGGGAGAGGGAAGCTAGACCCAAAAGTTTAATAGTGTCTCACTGAACAGCTGTACCGATTCTGAAAGTTTTGTCAGTGTATTCAAATGAGAATCTCATTAACAAGGCAAAGCATTCTGGGAAGATAAGTGGATCTTAAAACAATTTCAAGAAACAATATACAATTAAGCTGCCATATGTGTTTCCTCTCTATGAGTGATACCCAATACATAATGAGGTAAGGGCTACAACATTTCACAAGCTTTATTTTTACCATGAAAATCTTCCAGACATTCTGAGAGATATTAAAATTCATTTGGAAAAATACCTACTTCCCTTTAAAGTGTTAGTTGTTGGCTTTGAAAAAAATATTTCTTCATTGCTAGGCACTGACTCAGACACCACCAGCCATGCTGAATTACTCTCACATCTGTTGTCCCTTTTTGGCAGGGAAGGAGGAATGAAGAAGTGAGGGGGAAGAGATTTTAATTAGTGAATCAGGTGAGCAGATTCAATCCAAATATTCCAAAGTTGTCCCCAGATGACTTTTGACTACAAGTGAAATGCACTTTAGCAAATACTTAATCCTGCTATGTCCCTGTCCACTTTCCACCTGTTCCCAGGCATCACTTATTTAACAAATATATACTCTGCTTACTATGAACCAGGAATGCTACAGAGAAATGGGATGAAGGAGTGAGCAGGAATCTTCTTTGGTCTCACAGAGTTCACAATCCACAGTGGGGCACAAACAATCTGAAAAGGGGAGAGGATCTCCAGCAAAGTTAAAGAAGAAAGAAGACAGTGTGTGGGTGGCTGGCAGGGCTGTGCTCTGAGTAGTTCTAAATAAAATGGAAAATGAACGGGCTGCACTGAGATAATGACTTGCAGCGAGAAAATGACTTTTGCAAAAAGATTTGAAATTTGTGACTGAACAATTCATAGATATCTGAAAGAAAGATGTATCTGACAGAAAATAGAGCAAGTGCAAAATTCCTGAGATGGTGTGAAGCTAATTTTGAAGAGAATGTGAAAAGTTTTTACTCTCATATGTTGCTTGAGAGAACATAAGTGTAATAACCACTTTGGCAAAGGTCTTGCATCTCTTTATAAAACTCTACATGCATTTTGTAATAATCAACTCTAATCCTATACAGTTAGCCACAAAAGCAGAAATATAGGTCCACAAATGGATTTATACAGGAATATTGAGGTGTCGGCATGGTGCAGTGGGTTAAGCCACATTTCATATCCAAGCTCTGGTTCAAGTCCCAGTTCTTCTGCTTCTCATCTGGCTCCCTATTCATGTTCTTGGGAAGACAGCAGAAGGTGGCCCAAATACTTGAGTCCCTGACAGGCATGTGGGAAACCTAGATGGGGTTCCAGGCTTCTGGATTCAGCCTGGCTCAGCACTGGCTGTTGTGACCCTTTGGGGTGCAAACCAGAGGATGGGAGATATCCCTTTTACTCACTTGCTCTCGCTCTCTCACTCTCTATCCTTCTAACTCTGCCTTTCAAATAAATTTATCTTTTAAAAAATATTCTAGGGAAATTTAGTCATAGCAGCACAAAACTAGAGAAAACCTATTATGTCCATAAACTGGTAAATGGATTTTTAAAAATCTATGACACAGTTGTACAATGAAATATGACACAACAATAAAAAGGGACAAACTATTGATAAATGCAAAATCATACCTAAAGTTAGATGGTAATATAATATGTCTTAACCAGGGTTTAGTTTACAAAAACATATCCAACTACAAAAACCTCATTGTATTTTACTTGTAGGTAAACTGTAAATCTAAATAAAAATTAAATGCTAGTAAAATACTGTTATCTAGTTAATTATATACACATTGAAGTGTCTAGGGTGAAAGGTGCTGGTGTATGCAACTTATTTTGAAAAATATACATGTAAAAGTAAAATGATGGACTGATGGACAAATAGTCTAATGTACAGAAACGTTAGTAGAGAAATCTAGCCAGTAGATGTATAGGTTTTCACTTGAAAATTCTTTCAATTTTGCCATTAAGTCAAATGTTTTCATTATAAAATGTTAAAGAAATAAAAAACAGGAGGCTAGAGTGATAGAAATGGAGTAAAGAAAGGAAGTAGCAGGTTGGATAAATAATGCCCAGGTTCAGTCAGTCCCTTTTCATTTTGTCATTTTGTCTAGAAAATTAAGCAGAGATCACTGTATGATTTTCAGTAAAGCAATGACATGGTATTTATTTATATGTTAAAATCCTTGCAAGATATTTGACTGTGGAGTAGAGTAGGGTGGGTAGGGAAGATTCAGAACCAGAAAGAGCACAAAAATTATATTCAATGAGCCAGGTAAAAATGACAGCAACTTAGACCAGGATAGTAGTCATGGGGTGGTGAGAAGCTATAGAATATAGTATTTACTCAGAAAGTTGACCAACAGAATTTGCTGATGAATTTTTCATAAAGTTTTAGTTGTAATCAGGGAAGATCAACAGACTTTGTTATCCTGTCTTGGTAACACAAGGTTCTTGTTCTAGCCATTTTTATTCCATTTGAAATATTTTCTGACTTCCCCTTTGATTTCTACTCTGGTCTAATTATCAATTAGACAGAATTATTAAAAATATCTAAGCATAATTTTGATTTACATTTTATCATTTTACTTCTGAAAGATTTCTCCTGCAATTTCTCTGAAGCCCATCCAAGATGGCCTTCTCTCAGTCTTCACTCCTTCACAGATCCCTCCTCTATGTTTCAAGATGAATTTTTCATCTGTACTTAATGTGTTCCAACATGACCCAGGATATTACTTCTGAAAATTCATGCATTCCCTTCCTCCACATTTTTTTCCAGAAGATTTCCCCATTTTCCATTCCTGTTTGAAATCTTAATGTCTCCAAAGACTTGTCTACATAGATGGTTCAAGTCTTCTATCCACACTGTAACACCTTCTAACATAATTTTATCAGCATACAGGACAAATTGTGCTCTAATCAATTTTGCCAAGTGCCTGAAAATAACCAAATACAGTAAACCTTCTCCATCTTCATTTTAGCCTCTCAGTTAAACTTCACATTCTCAGGTATTCTTCCTTTTCTTTTTTTTTTTTTTTTTGTAAAATTGAGGTATAATTTAGATGATGTAAAACACATAGAACTTAAGTGTGTAGACCAGTGAGTTGTGCCAAATGTACATACCCATTTGACTCAAAAACCAAGACACAGACTATTTGTATACACTTCAGAAAGTTCCTGTGTATGCCTTCACAGTCAATCACCCCAGCCCCAGAAGCAACCACTGTACTCATTTCTAACATTACAATTCTGCTTTAGTTTGAAATTTACAAACATGAAATTAATGAACTTGTAGAACAGGTAATCTATTTTGCCCAGGTTTTATTCTCTTGATGTTTTGGAGATCTATGCCAGTTTGTCTATAAATCATCCTGTCTAGTTATTAACTGTATTCATTTTCTAGTGCTGCATAACAAAGCATCACAAACTTAGTGGCATAACACCGCAAACATTTAATTTTCAGGGCACCGCTTACCTCAGGCCTCTGCACAGGGTTTTTCCATGGCTGAGATCTAGGTGTCAGCTGGGCTATGTTGCTTTCTGAAGCCAGCGTCCTCTTCCCAGCTCAAGACACTGTTGGCTGAATTCAGTTCCTTGTGGTTGTAGTATGGAGGCCCTGTTTTTTTGACAGCCAGAAGGGGCTGTTAGAAGCTCCTAGAAGATATTGCAGTTCATTGCCGCAATGTCGTCTCACAAACTCTCTTTACAAAATGGAGTCTTACTTCCCCAAAGCCAGCAGGAGAATTAACCTTTCTCCGGGGAAGCTCAGCCTCACTTTTAAGAGTTTTTGCCTAAGTCAGATCTCCTGGGATAAAATCAAAATCAGCTGATTTGAAACCTCAATGCACCTGTAAAATCTCTCACCTAGTCTAAATAATAGAACCTAATCACAGGAGTGATATCTTATCCTGTTCTCAGGTCCTGCCCACCCACAAGGGGAGGGAATGATACATGGTATGTATATCAGCTGGTGGAAATCTTAGAAGTCATTTAAGAGGTCTTCCCAGGGGTCAGTCTTGTGGCACAATGGGTTAAGCTACTGCATGCAATGCTGCCATCCTATGTGGGTGCCAGTTCAAGTCCTGGCTGCTCCAATTCTGATCCAGTTCCCTGCTAATATGCGTGGAAAAGCAGTGGAAGGTGTCCCAATTGCTTGGGCCCCTGCACCCACGTGGGAGACCCGGTGAAGCTCCTGCCTATTTGGGGAGTGAACCAACAGATGGACGACGTCTGTAATTCTGCCTTTAAGATAAATAAAGTAAATAGTTAAAGAAATTCTGTCTACCACACTAAATAGCCCATGTGTACCACAAGGTATTTTTTCATTGTTGGGTAATTGGATAGTTCAATTTATGTTTTCCATCTGTGATGAATAAGCCTGAAATGAACATCAGAGCGTAAGTTTTATGTGCATATATTTTTATTTTGCTGAATCATAGAGTAGGCATATATCTACCTTTATAAGAAATCTTCTAGCAGTTCAAGTAAGTACCTGACCAGCCTGTGCTCCTCTAGGGAGCATATGAGTATTCTGGATGTCCTGCATTTTTGCCAGAAATCAGTAATTACTGCTCATAAAATTTTGTCATTCAGCTGATTGTGATGTGGTTGCTTATTGTAGTTTAAATCTATAATCCACTTGTTAATAATATTGAGCATCTTAGCACATGCTTTTTGGTCATTTGGATATTCTTGGTGAAGTATCTTTCAAGTCCATGGGCAGTATTTTAAATTGGGTTGTTTGCCTTTCCATTATCTAGTGTAGGAATTTGTTTTATATCCTGTAATTCTTTGGTTAAATATATTATGATATTTTCTGCCAGCCTGAGATTTGCCTATTCAGTTCCTTAATTCCTTAATGATGTCTTTTAAGGAATAGATTTTTTTTAAAGAGATTTAGTTATTTATTTGGAAGTTAGACTTACAGATAAAGAGAGATATTCCATACACTGGTTCACTTGGCAGATGACTGTAACTGCCAGGGCTGAGCCAGGCCAAAGCCAGGAGCTTCATCTGTTCTCCTTTGTGAGTGGCAGGGACCCTACCTCTTGGACCATCTTCCACTGATTCTCCTGCGCCATTAGGGAGCTGGATTAGAGGTGGAGCAGCCAGGACACGAACCAGTGCCCAAACGGGATGCTGACATTGCAGGCAATGACTTTACCCAATAAACCAAAATGCTGGCCCCAAGAATACATTATTTTAATTTATAACAATTTATTTTATTGGTCTTTTTTAAAGGTGCGGTTCTTTTTTTTATGCCCTGACTAAAAATGTGTGCCTAACTGAAAGTTGTAAAGCTACACTTATATGCTTTCTTCTACATTATTTAGAGCTTTACCATTTCTCTTTTGGTCTATTTTCCAGCTTGAATTAATTTTTATATATTAAGAGGTAGGGACCCATATTTCTTATATTTATTTCTTTCCAAGATGGCCATACAGATGTTCCAGTATCATCTCTTAGAAGTATTTTCTCAGGTCCCAAGTTGTAGCATAGTGAGTTAAGCCTTTGAATGCAACGCCAGCATGCCTTATGGGTACTGGTTTGTGTCCTGGGTACTCCATTTCTTATCCAGCTCCCTGCTAATGTTCCTGGAAAAGCAGCAGCAGAAGGCCCAAGCACTTGGGCCCATGCACCCACATGAGAGACCTGGAAGAAGCTCCTGGCTCCTGTATTCAGCCTGGCCCAGCCCTGGACATTGTGATCATCTGAGCAGTGAACCAGTGGATGGAATCTCTCTCTCTCTCTCTCTCTCTCTCTCTCTCTCTCTCTGTAACTCTTTCAAGTAAATAAATAATAAATAAATACATCATTTCTTTAAAAAGTACTTTCTCTTCTGTCCTTTAAATTTTATTTCAAAAGACAGGTATCTGCATGTTTTAGCACTAAACTGTCTCTTTCTATACTTCCTTCTCACATGATTTTGTTTATTCTCCTGACTTCCAAGGATATATAATTACTTATGACACCTACATTTTTGTCTGTTCTTGAATCATCTTCCCAGGGTCTCCTGATAAATCAATTCAACTGTATGTTTAACATTGCCTAATTAATGCTTCAAGGACATCTTACATTTAACACTACCAAAGAGAAAGTATTAATTTGCCCAGTCACAGAACTACTCTTTCCTTGTGAATTTTTCCCATCTCAATAAATATTATCACTATGCTCTCAGAAACCTAGGAGTCATTCTTAATTGCTTTTGCTTTTTATCCCCCCTTAACCAATTCAATAAACCTTAAAAATTCTTTCTCCAAAATCATCTCAAACCCTACCACATTTTAACATCTGCTATTACTTCAGTCTCTACCCTCAGTTGTCTCTCACCAGGACTGCTAGTAGCCTGGTAACTGTATTCTTCTTCACTTTTATTGCCCTCCAACCCATTCCTCTTAAATCAACAAAAGTTACCATTTTAAAATATAAATTGGAATATGTAACTCTCCTGCTTAAAACTTTCTTTTTTTTTTTTTTTTTTTTTTTTTTTGACAGGCAGAGTTAGACAGTGAGAGAGAGAGAGACAGAGAGAAAGGTCTTCCTTTTGTTGGTTCACCCCCTAAATGGCTACTACAGCCGGTGTGCTGCACCGATCTGAAGCCAGGAGCCAGGTGCTTCCTCCTGGACTCCCATGCGGGTGCAGGGCCCAAGCACTTGGGTCATCCTCCACTGCCTGGAAAAGGAGCAACCGGGACAGAATCTGGAGCCCCAACCAAGACTAGAACCCGGGGTGCCGGCGCCGCAGTTAGGAGGATTAGCCAACTGAGCCGTGGCGCCGGCCTAAAACTTTCAATAACTTTTACCCAATGCACTAAATAAATATGTATTGAGCATCTATTTGATGCATTAGACTTTGTCCAAAGCGCCTAGGTTATAAACACAAAAACTCATCATTCACATATACACATGCAAACGCATACATACAATTATAAAATGATCACTTTAGCGAATATACAGGGGATTAATTTAGAGTAATAATGAATATCTTAAAAGTACAACTTGATGTGGTCAGGAAATACAATAGCAATTTTTGGGATATGGACTCATGCACTAAAATATGAAGTATGAGTACAAATTATTTTTAAAAGAGGAGCCAAGACAGAAAATTCTATGTGTGTAAATGTGGATATCTGAGATTTGAGGAAGCATGACAAAGACAGGAGGTGAAAAGACAGATGGTTGGAACTGAAAGTAAGAGAATTAGATGAACTTGGAAAAAAGGCATGAGCAAGATGCATAGTTCTCTTAACCACTTACTATTGTTATAGCAGAACACCACAGGATGGGTGGTTGATAAAGAATGGAGGTTAACTTAGCTCACAGTTCTGGAAATGGCAAGTCCAAAAGCCTAGCACCATCATCTGTGTAGGATCTGGCAAGGACTCTCTTGCTGGTGGAGGAGGAGGGGGACTCTCTGCAGAGTACCACAGTGGCAGGGGCATCATATGGAGAGACAGAGCAAGCTTGCTAACTTGTATTTCTCTTCCTGTTCTTATAAATCCAAAAATTCTTACAAAATGTCACAAATTTCTTAGTGGCATTCCTTGGCCACTAAGAAAACAAAATGTTGTTCACTCATACCTGTTATCTTCTATCACCAGCACTTCATATTTTGTGTGTTTGCTTTTCAGCCTTCATATTTTGCAATGATCACTACAGGTTTGCCTGCTTATTTCTACCCCCAAAACTAGAAAGTGCGTACCAGGAGAGTAGGGACCATGTCTGTTTCGTTTTACCAGCTTGTAAATCATTGGCACATGCCATACTGAGTGCTTCACGGTTGAATTTTTAAAAATATTAATCCAATGAAACAATTGTCTTTCAATGTAATAGCTTTCTTCTTTTCATAGTATAGTACCACCTCAATTCTAGTATGTTCAAGTAAACCTTTAAACAACTGCTCAGTATGTACATGTCAGGTGCTGGACAAGGTATTGAGCTCTAAGAACGTGATAATATATATTAAAATGATTTAGAACAAGGATTCTGTAGCAGACTAGATTTGAACTTCAGTTGCTACCTCTCAGCTATGTGATATATGGGAATTTACTCTGTATTTCTGTACCTCAGTTTCTGTCAAATAGTGATGGTATGATTTTCTCATAGCATTATGTAAGAATTAAGAGAAACAGTGCTTTTGTAGCTGTTATTCATCCCAGTGGGCAAAGCTGAAATTTAAATGAAATTAATAGTGTATTACAGATATGATATATGTCAAGAAGGGGAATTATAGGAGTGTGGAACAAAATGACAAGTTTTTTTTTATTATATAACAAGCAGTCTTGCTATTTAGAGGAAAAGAGGACTTGACATCATTTCCTATTCAGATTCATCCTGCCAATGCTGGTTAAGTAATTGAGTTGAAGAGAGCCCTGAGATCTCAACTACAAGCCCTACAGCCACAAACACAGAAGTTGCTGAGCATATATGTATGTATGTTTTTTTGATCAAATTTCATATGTATTTTCTGTACCATTTTTCTATTGAAAAATACTTTAATATAACAAAATACTACAAAGTTGAGCAAATTAAAATAGCAATCAAGTATTCTCGCTAATCTTGGGTTGCTTAGAGGTTGACTGATCTAAGTGGGGCTTAGCTAGGGTAGCCCACAATCTTCTGTTTCTTTTCCCTTCCTGTAATCAACAAGATAGTGATTGTGTTGTTCTCATGGGAAGAGCAGAAGTGAAAGAACACAAACAGAAGCCCCCATGAACTCTTGAGGCTCCAGCTCTGTCATTTCATATCATTTTATTGCTCACAGAGTCAAAGAGCTGAACTCAAAGTCAAGGGGTGGGGAAATAAACTCTATCCCTTCTATGGAAGGAACTGTAAAGTACATGGCAAAGGGCTTGGGGACAGGGAGATATGAACATTTGGGACTTGGATATAGGGAGGAATGAAGAATAAAACAATTTGCCAAAACTGCTGTTTGCTCTTGCTTTTTCCTGGACAGAGATGGGAATGCCGAATGTTGATTTGAAAAATAAATCTAGGCAATACATACTACTTTTTCAATTGAGAATTTACATGTAATCACAAGTAAACTTTTAACTAAATGGACTAATAAGAAGCATGAAAAAGAACCATAAGCAATATTTTTTCTTTTAACTTTTAAAATAAATACTGCTACTTATAGCAACTGTTTTATAGATACACAAGAGAATAAAGAAAGAAAACATTTTATGTAATGTTACATTACAACCTTTATTCCTTTTACAAAACGTTATCTTATTGCACAGGTTATTTTTAGTGTATATATATATATATATGTATGTATTTTTTATAACAATTCAAACTCTATTTCTTATGAGATTTCTTTGGGCAGCCAAGAATTTCATAGTTTGATGGTGCCCTTTCAGGACCTTCCCTAACATAAAAGATACTTTTAAAAAAATAGTTTTATTCTGTATTCTGTAATTGCTTCAATTCCAGGCCTGTTTTTCTCAAGCAGTGTGAGGAAATCTAATCAGATATAGGAATCTGATTGTGTGCTATGGCTCTAATCTTCAAATAGCCATTTTCCTAGGAGAATTCTAATTTTTATTAATTTTCACAATTTATATGTTTCCTTTAACTTTTATAAGACCACTGTATAGGATGTGAATTTTAGCATAAAAACATGTCACATATTTATCATTTTGTGTGATGAGAACATTTAAAGCCTGTTCTCTCAGTAATTTTTAAGTATATCAATGCAGCACATCATTAAATATAGTTATAGTGCCACATAATAGGCTATAAGAAGAAATTCTGCCTAACTAAAACATTGTATTCTTTCAACAGCATCCTCCTCTATCTCCACCCCCTCTTCACCTCCAGGCAATGATATCCACCATTCTATTCAATATGTTTATGAATTTGACTTTAGATTCCACATGCAACTGAGATCATGCAGTACTTTTCTGCCTGGTTTATTTCACTTATAATATGTCTTCCAGCTTTACAAACCATGTTACTGAAAGTGATAGGATTTCATTTTTTAAAAAAAGTCTAAATAATATTACACTGTGCATAAATAACTACATTTTCTTTATCTATTCATATGTTGATGTACACTTACATTGTTCACATTGTCTTAGCTTTCGAGAATAATGTCACCAATCAATGAACATGGCAATACACATATATCTTTAACATACCCATTTAATTTCCTTTGGGTATATACCCAGTAGTGGGATTGCTGGATCATTTTGTAGTTCTTTTTTTAATGTTTACAGGAACTTCCTGTAAAGTATTTTTAATAACTTCTGTACTAATTTTTCTCACTAACAGTGTGCAAGAATTAATTTATCTCTACACCCTTGACAATACATATCTTTCCCCTAATAGATATGAGATGGTAATTCCTTTTAGTTTTAATTTCATTTATTTTTTTAAATATTTATTTTGTTTATTTGAAAGGTAGACTTACAGAGAGAGTGAGAGACAGAGAAATAAAAGATATTCCATCTGCTGGTTCACTCCCTAAATGACCACAAAGGCTAGGCAGAGACAGGCAAAATCCAGGAGCCAGAAACTCCATCCGGATCCCTCATGTGGGCGTCAGGGGCACAAGTTTTCGGGTCATTATTGCTGATTTCCCTGGCACATTATCAGAAAGCTGGATAGGAAACTGAGCAGCTGGGACTCAAACTAGCACTCATATGAGATGTTGGCATCCCAGGCGATGGCTTAACCTGCTGTGCCACAATGCTAGCTCCTTCATTTACCTCACAGTAAGTTATGTTGAGCATTTTTTCATGTAACTATCATCTTTTAAAATTTTTATTTATTTATTTAATTTGAGAAGGAGACAGAAAAAAAAATATGTCAAAAGCAGAGAATTCATTCCAGGTTTCCTATGTGTGGTAGGTACCCAAATACTTGAGCCATCACCTATTGTCTCCCAGGTACACATTAGCAGGAAGCTGGAATTGGAAGCATAGCCAGAAATTCAACCCAGGCACTTTGATATTGGATGCTGATCTCTCAAATGATATTGGATGCTGATCTCCAAATGCCTAACTCCTGAAAAGCTTTTCTTCAGTTCCTTTGCCCATAATGTAGGTTTTTTTTTTTTTTTTTACTATTGAATTGTTTGAATTCCTTATGTATTTTGGATATTAAGATGCTATCAGATGCATAATTTGCTAAAATTTCCTCCTATTTCTTTGTTTGTCTCTTCATTCTGTTGGGTCTTTTTTTCCATTTTTTATAAAAAGATTTATTTATTTGAAAGGTAGAATGACAGAGAGAGACACACATAGAGAGAGATCTTCCAACTCCTGACTCACTCCCCAAATGACCACACCCCAGGAGTTACAGCCAGGTCTCCCATGTGGGTGGCAGGAACTCAAGCACTTCAGCCATAATTCACTGCTTCCCAGGCACATTAGCAGGAAGTTGGATCAAAACCAGAACAGCTGGGACTCCACAGAGCAAAAGCAGAAGAGGCTTAACGTGCTGAGCCACAACAGCCCCAACATCTTATCTTTTTAACAATGTAGTTTATTAATATATCTTCTCTTTTTAAACTTTTATTTAATAAATATAAATTTCCAAAGTGCAACTTTTGGTTTATAACCGCTTTTCCCACCATAACCTCCCTCCCACCCACAACCATCCCATCTCCCACTCTCTCACCTATCCCATTCACATTAAGATTCACTTTCAATTATCTTTATACACAGAAGATCAATTTTGTATATACTAAGTAAAGATTTTAACAGTTTGCACCCACACAGATACACAAAGTATAAAGTACTGTTTGAGTGCTAGTTATACCATTAATTCACATAATACAACACATTAAGGACAGAGATCCTACATGGGGATTATGTGCACAGTGACTCCTGTTGTTGATTTAGCAATTGACACTATTATTTATTTATTTATTTATTTTGACAGGCAGAGTGGACAGTAAGAGAGAGAGAGACAGAGAGAAAGGTCTTCCTTTTCCGTTGGTTCACCCTCAAATGGTCACTACAGTTGGCGTGCTGTGGCCGGCACGCGGCGCTGATCCGAAGCCAGGAGCCAGGTACTTCTCCTGGTCTGTCAAGTGGGTGCAGGGCCCAAGGACTTGGGCCATCCTCCACTGTACTCCTGGGCCACAGCAGAGAGCTGGACTGGAAGAGGAGCAACCAGGACAGAATCCGGCACCCCAACAGGGACTAGAACCCAGGGTGCCGGCACCGCAGGCAGAGGATTAGCCTATTGAGCCATGGTGCCAGCCTCACACTCTTATTTATGATGTCAGTAATCACCCGAGGCTCTTGACATGAGCTGCCAAGGCTATGGAAGCCTCTTGAGTTCCCCAATTCCGATCTTATTTAGGCAAGGCTATAATCAAAGTGGAAGTTCTCCCTTCAGAGAAAGGTACCTCCTTCTCTGATGGCCTGTTCTTTCTGTTGGAATCTCACTCACAGAGATCTTTCATTTAGGTGTTTTTTGTTTTTGTTTTTGTTTGTTTGTTTGTTTGTTTTTTACCATAGTGTCTTGGCTTTCCATGCCTGAAATACTCTCATGGGCTTTTTAGCCAGATCTGAATGCCTTAAGGGCTGAATATATTTTTTCTTGATAGGTAGAAAGGCAGAGATAGAGACAGAGAAAGAGAGAAGCAGAAAGAGAGAGAAATGATCCCATATGTTGCTTCATTCTCCAAATGTCTGTAACAGGCATGACTGGGACAGGTGAAAGCCAGAAGCCAGGAATTCAATCTAAGGCCCTCTGTGTGCGAAACAAACTGTTTGAGCCAACCCATCACTTGCTGCCTCCAGGAGTGTGTATTAGCAGAAAATTGTTATGAGAGGAGCCAGGAATGGAACCAAGGCACACTGATATGGGATGTGGCTGTCACTTACTTAATCTTACTTGCTAGGACAAACGCTCTCTCTGACAAATGCCATCTTTGCCACTCAGGGACTCTGGGATTTGGAACAACCTAACACACTTGAGTCTCAGTTTTCAGTCTGCTAAATGAGAATCATAAAATCTCCATTGACATGTAATTGTTATAGTTAAATGAATAAACATATATTCAAGTAGTCTTAAATATAACACATAATCCCATTTGTCTAGTTCTCTTATTGTTGCATATTATTTGGGATTCATATCCAAGAAGCCATCACCTATACTAATGTATTGAAGTGTTTCTCCTACATTTTCTTCAGCAACTTCATAGCCTCACATCTTTTGCGACTTTTTTTTTTTAAAATTTAACAGGTAGAGTTATAGACAGTGAGAGAGAGAGACAGAGAGAGGTCTTCCTTCTGTTGGTTCACTCCCCAAATGGCTGCTACAGCTGGCACTGCACTGATCCGAAGCCAGGAGCCAGGTGCTTCCTCCTGGTCTCCCATGCAGGTGCAGGGCCCAAGCACTTGGGCCATCCTCCACTGCACTCCCAGGCCATAGCAGAGAGCTGGCCTGGAAAAGGAGCAACCGGGACTAGAACCCGGCACCCATATGGGATGCTGGTGCCTCAGGTGGCAGATTAACCAAGTGATACACAGCACCGGCCCCATAGCCTCACATCTTTAATTTAGGCTTTTGATAAAGCAAGAATTAATTTTTGTATATGGTTAGAGATCTAATTTTGTTCTTCTAAGTATATATACACAGTTTTGCTAGCACCCTTTATTGAAGAGATTCTTTTCTCCAAAGTATGATGTGGACACTCAATCACAGAGGGAAGAGACATCCAACAGAATGGTAAAATAGAAAAATAGTTCCAAGCTACCTATGTGACAAAGATTAATATTCAGAATATATGTGCAACTCAAAAAACTCAACAACAACAACAACAAAACAAATTACATTACTTTATCAAGTAATGAGAATTCAATAGATGGTTCTCAAAAGAAGAAATACAAATGGCCAATAGATTTTTGAAAAAAAAAATGCTCAATATCACTAGCTTTCAGGGAAATGCAAATCAAAACCACAATGAGAGATCAACTCATTCCTGTCCAGAATTACTATTACCTAAAGGACAGAAAGCAACAAATTCTGGAGAGGATATGAAGAAAGGGACACTCTTATAATTGTTGGTAGGAATGTTAATTAGTCCAGACACTGTGGAAAACATTATAGAGATTTCCTCAAAAACTAGAAATAGACTTGCCACATGATCCAGCAATCCCACTACTGAGTGTATACCCAAAAGACAAGAACACATTGTATCAAAGAGATACATATATCTTTATACATATAAGGATACATATATCCTTATAGCAGCACTGTTCACAATAGCCAAAATATGGAATCAACCAAAGTGTCCATCATCAAATGAATGGATAAAGAAAATGTGGTAATTATACACAATGGAATATTTTTCAGCTATAAAAATAATTTTAAAAACCATCTTTGCATCAAAATGGATGCGACTGGAGGACATCATGTTGAGTAAAATAAGTCAAATAGAAAAAATACTGTATGTTCTCCCTTATACTTGGGAACTAAAATTAAAAAAGGAAAAAAAAATCAAAAAACAAAACAAAACAAAAAGAAGAAAGAAATGCCTGTGTGTAAGAGTACCGCTACAAACTTAGTTTTCACAAAATTTGTTTTATATTTTGTCAAACCAAAGGTTAAGAATTATATATTACTATATTGTTAATGATCTGTAATTTAAAAATTTACTGTATGAGATAAATGGTCATCTTTTCATTTGGTTATTGTTTATAGCCCTTGTCTATATCCCCACTGAACTAGGGTCATTTTACTTTTTACTTGTTGAACACTTTATTTAGTGGAGAATTAAAAATAATACAAATTAAAACATTCTATCTTAAAAATAAAGAAGGAAAGAAAGAAATAAAGGAAAAAAAAGGAAAGAAAGAAAGGAGGAAGAGGGATTACATTGTACCTGTATTGATGAGAATAGTGTTGTAATAATCACCATTAATTTGCTTTAATCTTGAGAATCTAAATTCTTGAAAAGGTTAAAAAAAGGAAGTAACCAAAACACAGCAACTTAGTAACCCCTAGATCATACCAAATATTACAAAATTATTTATATTACTTTTTATTTTGTAGCAGTCACAATTTGTTGACTAAAAGCATTCAGAGAAATTGGATCTTTGTTTATTAGGTTGCTGGATTCCTCTGATTTTTTTTAAATGTTCATAGTTTCTTTTATTTTTTACTATTGAGAGTATATCAGAAAATATGTCCTTTCCTAAGAATAAAAAATGATTTGCCAGTGGTGTCCTAAAAATACAATTAAAACAAAGGAGGTGGAAAAAGGAAAGAAAATCTGATGGCATAGAAAGTGATTTACTGCTCTATCTTCATGATATTTTTGCTTCCCAATTGTTTGTTAATGAGATTGCCAACCATAGGTGACTGATATAAAAAAAATACAAAATAGGCCGGCGCCGCGGCTCAATAGGCTAATCCTCCGCCTTGCGGCGCCGGCACACCGGGTTCTAGTCCCGGTTGGGGCACCGATCCTGTCCCGGTTGCCCCTCTTCCAGGCCAGCTCTCTGCTGTGGCCAGGGAGTGCAGTGGAGAATGGCCCAAGCCCTTGGGCCCTGCACCCCATGGGAGACCAGGATAAACACCTGGCTCCTGCCATCGGATCAGCGCGGTGCGCCGGCCGCAGCGCGCTACCGCGGCGGCCATTGGAGGGTGAACCAACGGCAAAAGGAAGACCTTTCTCTCTGTCTCTGTCTCTCACTGTCCACTCTGCCTGTCAAAAAAAAAAATAATAAATAAAAAAAATACAAAATAAAAAATAAAATAATAATAGATACTCCCCAATGTCAGATATTTTCAGTTATGAGAGATCAGAAATTCTTGATTTCCAGTCCAGTTACCATTCCACACGTTGTTTATGTTCACTATTCGTTCAAGTAATGTAGAATTTGTTAGTAATGGAGGAATCACATATAGATCTCTTAAATCAGCATGCACACAGTCTCAGACTACACAGGATAACTTCACAAATCAGAGAGATGGGCTGATGTCTGTAAAATTACCTAGGATTCTAGGGTCAAAAAACATGGACATCCCTGATTTCTGAAGCTTGTTAAGCGTCACATCACTCATTCTCTCTCTCTCTCTTCCTCTCCCATTCCTTTTTTCTATTGCTTTTACTTTCTTTCCTCTCTCTTTAGATCATTTAGATCATGATAATATATATCAATCATAATGTGTCATTTCAACATGTCAGGATTTGATGAAAAGAATCTGAGTGAAAACAAAAAAGGGAAAAATCCAAGAGTTGTTTTTCTTTCATTCACTTCCCATCAAGACAGTTTTCCAATATAGAGTGTTCTGACATCTCAGTAATACCTGTAATATGGTGTTAGAGCAGACACCTCTTAGATTTGATTGTGTGTAGACCTGAAACGAGGTGATATTTAGTAATAGGTGGATTTTTATTGAAGAATATTTGCAAGACAAGTTCACAGCATCTTTCACAACTTTATATGCAACTGAAGGCATACCTTAAAACCCATTCATATATAACACCTACTAGTTTTATTTGGCTTGACGTTGGAAAGTATTTTTCATCAATGTAACATTGTACCACCACACTCTATTTTTATGAGGTTCTATTTACAGTAATACTTAGGAAGCACTTGCTCTACCTCAAGCCCTCTACTAGGGGTTTTCTGTGTCTCATATAATGTAATCTTTCATTTTCTCCATGGCTACACATTTTCTCTTCTTTCCTCAACCTACATTATCTTACACTTACCCTAAATATCATATATCTGATACATCCCTATTTTTCCAGAGAATCTCTCTCTATCTTTATGTATGTATGCATGATATATGTATGTGTGCATGTATCAGCTTGGGGAGGAAGATTTGAACATCTGAATTTTGGGGTGATATAAGCATTCAGACCACAGCATACTATGTACATACATGTATGTGTGTATAGACATATATAAATACACATATTATATATATTCATTTTTCAGACAATGGGATCATTTGTATTTTTGGGGTAACTGATTTAAGAAAAGGATCTTTCCACTTGTTTTTTAGTTATTTGTTCTTTTACAAATTGTCTCAACTTTATTTCCTCCATTTTTCTACTGGATTATTTAATCCTGTTTTATAATTTATAAATATTTAGATTCATGTTATATGTGATTTTGCAATTATTTCTTGAATACAGTATTTTTTTCTTGAAAATGCCCACTTTTATTAACACTTTTCTATACAAAGCATACATTACATACTGAAAGAGAAAAATCAGATTTGCATGTATTAAATTCTCATACACATAGTAAAATCCACTTTTGAACATGAGTGGATTCAGCTGGTCAATTTGTCTACTGATAATTTACATCAGTATCACACCAATATTATTGATATAGCTGAATATTTTACTCTAGTATCTAGGTTACTTTTTACCCTCTCTTACCATTTTCCTCAGATATCAGGTAGTTGCCCTTCCTTATACATCTTAAATTTTCCATTTAAGAAGTTATTTTACTTTATGTTTATTGTAATCAATGTCAAATAATTGCGATTATAATTTTCTGAATTTAACTGAAATGCTTAAATTATTGATCTGGGGTACTATGCTGCCGCAATCATTAAATAAATTTCTTTGCAATTAAGTCGATTTCTGTTTTACTTAGAACTTTTTAAAAATTAAAATGTTTTTGGATTTTAACCAATTCCCTTTCAACATCTGTACCTGATCCTCTGCTTTTTCTTTGTGTTACACATATATTTTAGACATCTTTTAGTCACTTAATAGGTAGATGAAATAAATTTTGATTTTTAAGTGGGGAAATTAGCAATATTGTTTAGAAGTTATTAAACAACTTTTCACAGTGAGTAAACCCATCCCCTTTTGCAATAAAGAGATAGTAATTAAAAAATTTGGAATATGTCACTTTAATTTTTGTGCAAAAATACTGATAGAATTGTATAACTAGCTAGGCTTCTTTCGGCTTTATCTCTGTCCTAAGGGAATTAGTTACTTTTAAATTTTTTTTCTCCGTTATTATTTCTGTCATGACTTTTGTATAATGTATTTTAAGGATATGTTAGTATATTTACATCTCACAGTAAAACTGTATAGTTAGGGGCAATGTATAGTTAGGGGCAAAACTATTCATATGTATATGCATATGTGTGCATATATGGGGGGTATATCTGTATTTGCTTGTATCAGGGCCTTAGAAAAGTGCCAAGCACATAATAGAAAATACTTGTTGACTAATACAGTGATTAATTTATTTATCCCTTGCATCTAGAATGGGAGAACGAGGAGAAAATGTTGAATACAGCTAGATGCATACTTTGAGGGTTATCTTCTGAAAAGTTGTCTTTTCTAAGACAATGTAAAAGTTAACTCACTCTCTAAGGAAAAGAGTATGCTGTCCTGCTGACAAGGATGTGTTTGCTGTGATTCTGGCTGAACCATAATGAATTCTAGACTATCTGCTGAGGATATAAAGAAATTGAAAAGCAAGGGATGATAAGTGTACTTAGATCCAAATGTAATCAATCAGCATCTTGAATCTACTTAAAATGTCTGTAAATCTGATGTTTTAGCTGCTACTTTATATTTGGTATCATAAAAACTGGCCGCAAACTTCAGCAATCTGTCTTTATAAGTGGAACTGCATGCCCACTCATCAGAGAGGCTGAGGTTTAGGACAAAGTGCCTTGCAGAAAGTGATAATTAAGTAAGCCAAGTAACAAAAGACCCAGTCCATTTACTGGATTCAAACAGTCGGTCTGGTGGCTTAATGTCAACTACTACAACCTTTTCTTTGATTGTAAGTTTATATTTTGTCTATAAATGGAATGAGAACCTGTGTAATTCAAATATTCTCTAAGATTTTATCCCAGTCTTTATAGATGTGTTTGAACTAGATTCTATAAGTTAAGTGGATATAATTTAAAATAAACTTGTTTGGAATATGTTTCAAGAATCATCTGTGAAAAACTGCAAATGTAAATATTGATAAAATCAGAAAAATTTTTTTTGATTTACCTATATTACTATTTTTATTGTCAAGAATAGCAGATTCTATTAAAGCAAAATAGAAATTAACCTAAAATTGTTTGATGTTTACTTAATTTATTTTTTAAATGTTGAATTATCATATAGTATTTGTGCATTTTATGGGGTACCATACAATATTTCCACGAATATACAAAGCATAAATCAACCATATAGAGCAATTAGCCTTTTCTGCTCCTTATCTTTTCTTTGTGGTTGAGCCTACCAGCTCCTTCCTTCTATTTATGTAGTGCATAATACATCACTGTGAATTATACTCACTCCACTGTGCTGTGAAATCCCAGAACCTATTACTTTCACCCAACTGTGTTTTGGTACTGTTTATTCAACATCGCACTCACCCACCACTCCTACCCTCTAGTAATCATTATTTTAAGTTCAGGTCAACTTAAAAATTTTTTTTTAACTTCCACATATGAGAGAGAACATGAGATATTTATCTTGTTGTGTCTGGTTTATTTCAGTAACATAATAATGATCTCCAGTCCCACTTTGCTGCAAATGTTAGGATTTTACTTTTTATGGCTGAATAATATTTCATGGTGTACATATACAACATTTTCTTTAATCATTTATCCATCGAGGTCACCTAGATTGATTCTATATCTTGGCTACTATGAATAGTGATGCGTCAAACATGGAAGTCTATGTATCTCTTTCATATGTTGATTTCCTCTCCTTCAGATATAGACACAGAAGTGATATTGTGGTTCATGTGGTAAATCTACTTTTAGTTTTCTGCGAAGCCGTCACACTGTTATCTATAATGGCTATACCAATTTACATTTCAACCAAAAACAGTGCAAAAACGGTTTTCTTTTCTCTACATCTTTCCCAGCATTTGCTATTTGATTTGTTTTGATTGATACTTCCCTGATTCTTAGTGATATTGAGTGTGCTTTCACATGTTTGTTGGCAAATTTATATTTATTCATTTCAGAAATATCTATACAAGTCCTCTGCTCATTTCTTATCTGGGTTGGCTGTATTTTTTCACTGTTGAATTTTGAGTTCTTTATATGTTCCAGAAATTAATCCTTTGTCAAATGTTTAGCTTGCAAATATTTTTTTCTCACTATATGGTTGCCTCTTCATTCTGCTGATCATATGCTTTGTTGTACAGAATTTCTTAGTTTGTATAATCCTATTTGTCTCTTTTGTCTTTTGTTGTCTATGCTTTATGTTTTGCTGCCCATGACAGTGTTTTCCCTATGTTTTCTTCTAATAGTTTCACAGGTTTGATTGTTACATTTAGAATTTTGATTCATTTTGAGTTGCTACTTTGTACAGCATAGATTTAGGAGCCAGGTTCCAATCTTCTGCATATGACTATCCAATTTCCCTACCACTATTTACAAATGAGACTCCTTTCTCCTGTATATGTTTTTGGCACCTTTGTCAAAAATCTTGTTCCTGGAGATGTGTGTATTCATTTCTGGGATCTCTATTCTGTTCCATTGACTTATATGTCCACTTTTATGTCAGTACTAAGCCATTTTGTTTACAACAGTTGTGCAATGTATCTTGAAATCTAATATTGTTATACCTATAGTTGTGTTGGTTTTCAAGATTTTTATGGCTATTAAAGGTGTTTTGTGCTTCTGTATAAATGTTAGGATTTTTTTTTTCTAATTCTGTGAAGAATATCATTGATAGTTTGATGAGGAGTACCACTGAATGGTGTAGACATCTGAATAGTATTAGTTCCTCTAATCGATGAAAATGAGAAGTCTTTCTAATTTTTGGTGTCTTCTTCAAATTCTTTCATTAATGTCTGTAATTCTTATTGTAGAAATCCTTGGTTAAATTTATCCAAGCTATTTTATTTTTTATAGCTATTGCTAATGGGATTGCTCTTATAAGTACTTTATCAGAAACTTTGCTATTTCTGTATAAAATACTACTGTTATTTATGTGCTGATTTTGTATCCTATAAACTTAATAAATTCAATTATCAGTTGTAATAGTCGCTTGATGGAGTTCTTATTTTTTTTCTAAATATAGAATCTTGTCATTTGTGAAAAGGAATGCTTTAATTTCTTCCTTTCCTATTCAAATTTCTTAAAATTTCTTCTACCACTCTCCATAAATATTTTACCTATTTTGTGAAATGTACTCACATCTACACATCCTAATTTCTGTGCCCATCGTGAAATTCTTTGGAGAAACACGCACACACTACACATACACACACACACATGCAGTCATGTGTGCAAAATTATGTATTCTGTTCTAAGGAAACAGTTTTTACTCTTCTCTTTATTTATATCTTTCTGAAACATGCTAACGGCACTACACATTCCAAACTTTTGTAATGAAAACCCAAGACAAAATTGTATTCTTAAGGCATACCTTTTCCCTAAACTTCCTCAATATCACAACTACCTTTATTCCAGATTGACAGAAATCATCCATTTATTGAATTATTCACTAAATATTTTTGATCATCTATTATACATCAGGAATGATCTGAAGGGGTAAAGAGGCAGCAGTAAATGAGCCAGTTCCAGTGTGCAGACAGTTCACAAAGACGGTAAGGTTATTTCAATATTTATAATGCTTCAAATGAACATAAAATTGCATGTGCAAAATAAGGGTGACCCATTATGGTGTAGGAACAAAACAGACATCCATAGTACTGCAGCACCACTGGAACCAAGAAGTGGGTAAAAGATTAATATCACTTTACCAGGGAAATTGAAGAAAAAAAACCATACATTTATCTTGAGGGTATAAATACTTATTGAGCTTTTAGTGCATTACCTATTTGGAATGTCTAAACCTCCTTATACATGAAATGATTGAGGGAGTGTTCATCTTTTGAACAGGCTGGCAAAAAAAGTCCATGCTTCCTCTCAGAGTGAATTTGATATCCCATTCACAATGAAATGAAGAACTACTTCAAGTTAAGGAAAGATACAGAGAAAAAAATCCAGACATTTTTCCCCAGCTGATCTTTCCTACATTTGATTTAGAAAGGAGCATGTTTCCTGGCTTTTGAAGAGTCTGATATTTGTTTATCATTTTCTGTTATCAAGAGCATTTGAATGCACATGCTGTATGTGATTTTCCTACTATGGGGGACAGTTCAGGTACAAATATCTCACATCATATTACAGCTAAACAGATTATTTATTTCTTAACTAGACAACAGATCATTTGTTAACATCACTAGGCAGCTCAGTGAGACAACAAGTTATATAGTGGCAGACTTGCCATGATTGGTGAGGGGAGTAGAGCAAAGGTATCTAACAGTGTTGGAGGGAATGACAGACTTTCTACACCATCTGACTTTTGGTGATTTTGTATTTTATCTTAAAACTATCTGCTTTGTGTGGGAAATGGAAAAGCAGACACATTTCATGGATTTGGCGTAATTAAATCTTTCCATCATTGAGGTATTACACTGTGTTCTTAGCCTTCTGGACTGAAGCCAAAGTAGCTATTTAAACTATCCCTTAAAGTAAGCCTCCTGATTTTAGATAGTATCTTAAAACTCAAGCCTAGCAAATCATGTTTTCCTTCTTTGAGGATACATTGTTGCTTTCAAAGTATAGAAGAACTAAATTTTACATAAGAGATGTTATTAGATAAACTAAGAATCAGATCAGGTGCTTTAAACAAAATTGAGTGGAATAAATACATAAAATAACATTATACAAATTATTCCATTTCTACCAAAAATCTGATGAATGTATAGATATAGAGAAGCATTTGTCCAAAAGGCATATGCTATAGGTGACACACAAATGGATCAAATTCCAGCCTTGAAGTTGTATATTATCTTATGAGGGAAATTATACAAACATATAAAAAGTTAAATTGCATTGGTAGAATTACAGACCAAAACTTGTTTATGCAATAAACTAAATTACCAACTCCTTTTGGGGAGACTCAGTCGCATTCCAGCAATTCTACTGACCTTTTTCAATATGTCTTCTTAAAGGTAAATGCCAATAAAGTTTCTAAAGGAAATCATTACCAATCATACAAAAGCCTAAGAGAATGTCATTTGTGTGACTCTCCCAAAGCACTGAACACAGATAGAAAAAACTTTCAAAGCTTTTGTAATAGTCCCTAGTTGAGCATCTTCTCCCATTAGCAAATATAGCATTCTTCTCTTACTATAGTAGGTACTACTACAACATGTGGAATGATTTGGTATAGCTGACAGATCTGATCTCTTTTGCTGGCAAGGCAAGCTTTTTTTCTTTGAGTCATCCAACTCATTATCTTCCAGTGAGCAGCTAAAATGCAATTATCTTCTTGAAAATGTCTGCTATGAAGCACACTCACTGGGGACTTTGAACTACCTTAGAAAATACTATTTTTAAATTGCTTTTCAAATGGGCGAAGAGGAAATAGAAGAGCAGTTCCATTAACACTGCCTGTAGACAAGTGGTGTAAAAGAGGTACTGGACCCTGCTCTTCTTCCTAGGTGAAGCCTGATTCAGAAGAAGATGCCATCTTTGAACTCAAGAGGTCATAGTACAAATTTTCATTAAAAAAATCAGAAATGTATTTTTCTTTGATTGCTTTGTTTGTTTTGGTGCTCTCCACATTTCCACATTAGTAATATCACAGCCATCAAAGCACAATGAAATGCAGTTTTATCCTTAGTGGTTATAATGCTGCTTTTAAAAATTACTGAATTTCTTCCAATGGCTTTACAGTCCATTCACAATTAACATTTTCTTTAGCATGTTAAATATCTCATTGGAAAACTGTCTCTGAGATACTGTTTAAGCCCATAAAAATATAAAAACAGCAAACGTTTGCCTATATATTCATTCCTTCTTCATTCAATAGGTATTTTATGTGTACATTTACTATGCTCCAGAAGCCCAAGTTAGATGCTGGAGATAGAAAACAAAAACAGTCTGGTATTTGCCGTCATAGAACTTGCATGTTTAGAGAGGGGAAGGCATTGTGACAAAGAGTTAGGCTATCATTTGGGACATCCACATTTGATATTAGCATCTGGTTTAAGCCCCAGTTACTCTGCTTTCTATCTAGCTTCGTGATAGTGTGCTGGGAGGCAGCAAATGATGGGGTAAGTACTTGGGTTCCTGTCACCCAGGTGGGAGAGTCAGATGGAGTTTCTGGCATCTAACTTTCACCTGGCCCAGCCCTTGCTGTTATGGGCATTTGAGTAGTGGACAGAAGATCCTTCTCTCTCTTTTTTTGCCACTCACTCCATTTCTCTCACTCTACCTTTCAAATAAATCAATATTTTTTAAAAAGCTTGAAGAAAAGTTTTAGACGGTGATAGTAAATATGTAACTATAATAACACATCATATTTCAACAGTGAGGTAATAGTAAGATATAGAGAGAGACAGAAACATAGAGCATGGTGATTTTCTATAGATTTAAAATCAGAGTTTCTGTGGGCCTGTGCTGTGCTGTAGTGGGTAAAGCTGCTGCCTGCAGTGCCAGCATCCCCTATGGGTACCAGTTTGAGTCCCAGCTTCTCCCTTCCCAATCCAGCTCTCTGCTCTGGCCTGGGAAAGCAGTAGAAGATGGCCCAAGTCCTAGGGCCCCTGCACCCATGTGGGAGACCTGGAAGAAGCTCCTGGCTCCTGGTTTCAGATCAGCACAGCTCCTGCCATTGTGGCCATCTGGGGAATGAACCAGAGGATGGAAGATCTCTCTCTCTCTCTTTGCCTCTGCTTTTCTGTAACTCTGCCTTTCAAATAAACAAATAATTATTATTTTTTTAAAATTAGTGTTTACGGAGTTGCAAAATTTAATTTACATATTTAAAATATGAATTTAGGACAACTACCAGGGAAAAACAATGTCAATGGGATTTTTCTGAGTCTTGTTGAGGAACACATGCTTTCCCAGAATGATGCTTATTAATTAGGAAGACTACAGCAATAGTGTTTAGTGAACAGACAAGGTTACACAAATAGAAGCAAACTATTGAATCGATTGCTAAAGTTATCACAAAAAAATTCTCCGCAGTATAAACACATTCTGAAAGAAAGAATTGAAATTTTCTGACAAGGAATACAAATCTGTCACATTTAGGTATGTATTAATACCTTGTTTACTTTGTTTCCAGTTTCAATTAGGCTTTCCAATCATGTTAACATGTAAATAAAATTATATTGGGCTAATCTGAGTATTTTATTTTGAAAGATGAATTGTAATATAAGAACAAATTTTGGAAAGTAAAGAGCAGTGACTTTAACCCAAAAGAATAATGAAAAGATGTCCCAGGTTAACATCTGTGCAGCAATATAGAAAACAATATATCCAGATTAGAAGATTTTTCTGTGAAAAAAAAGTCCTTCAGAACAAAACGTGCGTATAATAAACCATATTTCAATATACTGGAATGTCTTACTGTCATGAAGCCGGTAAATGCTTCTTCCATAAAGAACAACAAAAGGAATGTAATTATAAATGCTGGGATAAAATAAAGCTGTGAAAGAAAGTTCTGATCTTAGTATAGGCAAACAAATTTATGCCATACTTTTCACTCAAGAAACATTTATTAAGGGGCCGGCGCTGTGGCTCACTAGACTAATCCTCCGCCTGCGGTGCCAGCATCCCACATTGGCACTGGGTTCTAATCCTAGTTGCTTCTCTTCCAGTCCAGCTCTCTGCTGTGACCTGGGAAGGCAATGAAGGATGGCCCAAGTGCTTGAGCCCCTGCACCCGCATGGGAGATGAGGACGAAGCACCTGGCTCCTGGCTTTGGATCGCGCAGCGCTGGCCGTAGCAGCCATTTGGGGGGTGAACCAAAGGAAGGAAGACCTTTCTCTCTGTCTTGCTCTCTCACTGTCTATGACTCTACCTGTCAAAAAAAAAAAAAAAAAAGAAACACTTATTAAGCTTTCATGGGGCTATAATTATGTCAGGGGAAGAAAATAGACAAGATTCCCCCACTGCTGCATTTTTTATTATGGAAGAGGAAACTAGATATTAAATGATACAAATAAATGCAATGAAGTAAAGAGTAACTGATGCTATGAGGACGCTAAAAGAGTATGGGATGGAGAGTTTCAAGAAGGATTGAGTTGCACCTTCAAACAGGTAGCCTGGAAGACTTCTCTGGGGAAACTGACTAGTGAAAAGCCAGTCATGCCCTGGTCTAGCAAGGATGGGGAATGTCTGGCCTGTGGGCCACAGAAGGCTCATGAAATCACTTGTTCTAGCCCTGCAGAGGCAACTGCAGATGAAACTTGAAATTCAATAAATCCATAACAGGCTAATTTTAAGTTCATAATTTTGCATGTGAATGATGTTATAAATATCCAAATGCCCCTTCACAGAAAACTCTTCCCCACCCCTGGAAGAGTCAAACAGGAGGACAGAAAACCTGCAGCAGAGGCTCTACAGCCCTGATGTGGTTGGCAGTGTTAAAAATAGAACAGTCAGTGGGGGTGGAATGTAGTGGAGAGGGAGAGAATTGTCTGAGGTGAAGTCACGGAGGAAGATAGGAATGAGATTAGGGAATACATGTCAATTGGGGCAAGAAGTCTCTGTTGTTTCAAGAAGAATGTCAAACAATTGGAAAATATTATGTCTGAGAGCAATACAATATGATAAATCTATTTAAAATATCACACTCATTTCTGTATGTATAATATACTCCAGGGGTTCACAGAAATAGATCTCTATTGTAATACACCATACAATTTATACTGGCATGAGTTAAAAAATAGTAGGCATATGAAAGATCTATTTTTTTAAGATTTATTTATTTACTTGAACATCAGAGTTGCACAGAGAGAGAAAGAGAGCAGAGAGAGAGAGAGAGAGGTCTTCCATCCGCTGGTTCACTCCCCAGATGGCCACAACAGCAGGAGCTGCACCAATCCAAAGCCAGGAGTCAGGAGCTTCTTCCAGGTCTCTCCACGCAGGTGCTTTCCCAGGCCACAGCAGAGAGCTGGATCGGAAGTGGAGCAGCTGGGACTCGAACCAGCACCCATGGGGATGCCGACACTACAGGTGGCAGCCTCACCCACCACACCACAGCGTTGGCTCCTGAAAGATCTATTTTTGAGACACATCTGCAGGAATTTCTTCAGAAAAAGACATAGATGATAAGGGAAAATATCAGGTCAGACTTGTGCCCTCCACTTGGTATTCCTGTACCCCATATCAAAGTACTGCTTCAAGTCCTGTCTATGTCACCTCTGGTCCAGCTTCTGCAAGTATATCTGAGAAGGCAGCAGAGGTTGGCTCAAGGACTTGGGTCTCTGCCACCCACAGGAGAGACCCAGATGGAGTTCTGAGGTCCTGGCTTCAATCTGACCCAGCCACAACTGTTGTGAGCCTTTGAGGAGTGAACAAGTGTTAGAAATTCTCTTTCTCTGTCTCTCTTTCTTGCTGTTACTCTGCCTTTCATGTAAATGAGAAAATAAAATGTGTTTTTTTTTTCAAAATATCAAGCAACAAAAGAAAATATCAAGGTTCAGAGTAGAAAGGCAGAGAGAAAACGTTTGTCAGTACTTTGGTACCATCTCCTTTGAGTATAAACTATATTTGGATCCAGGCATAGTTACAAAAGAAAATATAAAGTTTATACATTTTTACCATGAATGAGCAATGGTAAAGCTGATAGTACCTAAGACATGGAACAGGGAAGACAGGTGCAGGAACATGTTGGAGAACTGATGTATTCATCTGACTTACACTGAACAGAGTTCATAAGTTGCAACCTCAAAATAATTTTATCTTCCTAATTCTCTTATTTGACCAGCAAGACTAGTAGTTTTGTTGTTGTTGTTTCTTTCCCTGCTTGTCCATAAGAGCTGCAACTTTTCTAGCTACTCTAAGCCAAACTGACAAAACATCTATTTGCCCAGTTCTGGTTTCTGCTTGAATTCCTAGCAATAATCATCAATAAACTCCAATTCACTCTCAAAAGTGTACACTTTGCACCATAAATTACCTTATCAGCCATTTTTATAAACCATAAAATCCAGCGAATACTTTCACTCCCAGAGACTTCTTTTCCTCCCCTAGATAAAGTCTGTTGCAGGAAAGAAGCCTGGGGCAGTGGAAGGGAAGGCAAGATACAAGTCTCCCCTTTATGACTGACCTCCACCCTACACCTGCAGTGCCTTTGATGGACACAGCGGTCGATCTTTTCAGGGAAAAACTGCCTGTCCCTTCAGCTGCAGTTTCTGCAGCTTGATTCCTTCCTGTAGAAGTCGGAGTATCCAAAGACTATTTTTTGATATGCATTGGGTCTTATTCTTAGTACAGTCTGGTTGAGGTTTAACCAATGTAATTTTCCTTAAAATGCTGTTGGTCTCTTGAGAATATTGTAGGATTCACTATATTAGGCAAAATCATACCCATAAATCATTCTTGATTAGCCCTTACTTACCTTGGGATTCCACTAGAAGTGCTTAGGAAAAACTTATTAGAATCCCTATTGTATTCTCTGAAGCTCTACACTTGATCTATTAGATGGCTTAAAAGAGGATTTTACAGCCACACCCTCAGCTTCATTTTAGGTCACATTTTCTAGGGAAGTGCCTTGGATTTGATATTCACCCGATCTCTTAATTTTAGGATGGTTTCCAAGCAGGAAAGGCAGGCCCTTTTGAAAGCAGTAATCCCTGGTTCCTTTTAGTCTGCAGACCTTCCATTATCTTACTTCTCTCCTCTCATGTTATGTCACAAGTAACAGGAAGAAAGAAGGTGTCTTCAAAACAGTGCCTGCAAATCTACTTAGCTGGATTAACCAGTCTGCTAGGTGCATTTCTATGTTCCACACTACCGCAGGTGACAGTTACCAGACTCACTGCCTCTATCAAAGCTGCCCTCTTGTCCAGGTTCTGGTAACTGTTTTCTTACTCTGCAGGTTCCATCATACTTCTACCAAGAGTCTGCCTGTGACACTTTCAGCTTTCGTTAAAACGGACACCAGATTTATAAAGTTTCTCTCATGCTATGGGGTATTTATGAGGTATTATTACAACTTCCAGTCACAAATATTTTATTAGTAATCTCTTGATGATTACAAATTAACTAAAAACCAAGCATCTTAAAACAGCAATAGCGGGGCTGGTGGTGCCGTGTAGTGTGAAAAGCTGCCGCCTGCAATGCCGGCATCTCATATGGGCGCCAGTTTGAATCTTGGCAGCTCCTCTTCCAATCTAGTTCACTGCTATGGCATGGGAAAGCAGTGGAAGATGGTCCAAATCCTTGGGCCCCTGCACCCATGTGGGAGACCTGGAAGAAGCTCCAGGCTCTTGGCTACAGATCAGCCCAGCTCTGACTTAGCAGCCATGTGGGCAGTGAATCAATGGATGGAAGACCTCTTTCTATCTCTCTGCCTCTGCCTCTCTGTAACTCTGCCTTTCAAATAAATAAGTCAATCTTTTTTTAAAAAAAGCAATTGCTATTTCTTATCTCACACTATTTCTCCATGTCAGGAATTCAGGAACAGTTTAGTCTGGTCTTTCTGACTTGGGTCTGTCACGTAAGGTTTCAGTTAAAATGTTGGCTGATTTCAGTCACCTGAAGGATGGACTGGAGCCAAAGGATACACTGGCAAAATGACTCAGCCCTGTGTCTGGCAGGTTGGTGCTGGCTGTTGACAACAGGCCTCCCTTCCGCACTTCAGGGAGTGGTAAAATAAATTAAAGTATTCCTTTGCATCAACTATAATTTTCAAAGACGTGATCTTGGATAAGGGAAACCCAGAAAAATGAACCCTTCATTTTAATTTGTTTAAATTATCACAATGGCTACTAAGAGAATTCAATAATTTTCTGAATTGACAGTTACAAGTTGGGATGGATTACAAATAATTTCAAACACATAAATTCTTTAAAAAGTTACAAAACTCGCATACATTAGAAGGAAGTTACCGAAGGATGTGCTCCACTACAATGAGTATATAATGAGTACATAAGCTAAGAAAGAGAGAGATGTAAGATAACAAGAGACAGGAAATCAAACATAGAATAGCAGGAAAGGGAATCCTAAAATATATATAAAGAGGCAGCCCAGCATGAAAACTGTGTTCCAAGCATGAATGGCAACTAGATTAGACTAGAAGAGGCACTCTGTTGAAAGATGAAATGGAAAGAATATGTGAAATAACCAAATGCTCTTGGAAGAGATTCAGGAAATTGGCAGAGTTTGTTACTGATGAGTATATAAAAATCATGAAAAAGCTTCCAGGAAAATAAAAAGTTGTTTCAGGAAGAAATTCAATTCTAGTTTATAAACTGGTTTGGCAGTGAACAGTATTTACATCACAGTAATGCAAATGCTGGAGAGCAATTTCATATACATTTCCATATAACATTATTGGGAGGATGGAGAACAGAAGGAGCATTTATGGGTGGCAGGGACAGCAATAGCAGAACTAGGAGATCCAAATTACCCAAAGTGGGAGATCAGCTAATAATAATTAAAGCTAAAGAATGCAGATGCCACAATGTCATCATTTTATTGAGAAGTTAAGAATAATAATCAATAGAGGTAAGATTGCGTCTAGGATAAGAACAGAAGAGAAGCAGAGAAGTTTTGTCCCCCACCCAATAAATTACACAGAGCCATTTCACCTCCTGTGTTCATGCATAACTTAAAGCAAAAGAAAAATAGCATACACAGAGGTAATAGCATACTTAAAAGAAATGGTAAGTAGTTCACTGTGGCTAGAGGGTAGAATGTGTATAGTGATAGCAAACGCAAAAAAGAAAATGTGTTCTGAGAAAGAACATTAAGCTAAGGAATTCTGACTTTATTCAAGAGAATAAAAGGAGTCAATGAAAGTAATGAAGCAAGAAAATTATATAACCAGATTCATGCAAAGATGATCTTTAGAGCAGTGTAGATTGTAATTTGGAGGGTGTAAAACTACAGACAGAAAAATGAGCCAGGATATTGAAATATTTCAGGGGAAAGACAACGAGGTCTTAGGCTGGTATCTTCTAGATTATCTATATCTGTCCCCCTTCTATATCCCTCCCCTTAGCTTTATATATCTCTTACCCTCTCTCCTTAAGTTTCATTTTCTTCTCTAAAATCTCGGTGTGTATGTGTGTGTTCAAATGTGTGTGCATATGCATGACATGCGTATGCTTTTACTAAAGATGAATACATAATTATTTTTGGTTGCTCAATTTAAATGGCATCTGAATATAATTCTATAATTTAGAAGATAATTAAGTGATATTTTACAGTATATATTTATTTATATATAAAAATATTTCTTTATGGGTTCATGGCCTTTAATATAAACTTTATTATCTAAAATGTTCTCTGGTTGGCGCCGCAGCTAGGCTAATCCTCCACCTGCGGTGCCAGTACCCCAGGTTCTAGTCCCGGTTGGGGCACCGGATTCTGTCCCGGTTGCTCCTCTTCCAGTCCAGCTCTCTGCTGTGGCCCGGAAAGGCACTGGAGGATGACCCAAGTCCTTGGGCCCTGTACCTGCATGGGAGGCCAGGAGGAAGCACGTGGCTCCTGGCTTCGGATCGGCGCAGTGCGCCAGCCTTAGTGGCCACTTGGGGGGTGAACCAATGGAAGGAAGACCTTTCTCTCTGTCTCTCTCTCTCACTGTCTAACTCTGCCTGTCAAAATAAATAAATAAATAAATAAAATGTTCTCTAAACCCTGCACTGTGACTTTAGAGGAAAAAAACGGGAAGATCCAACATTATTGCTTTATAGACATCCATATCCCTGATGCTGTAAGTCGACCCTAATATTCTATAGTGTGACCTAAGGTGAGGGCTAATGCCTACCCTTTTGCTAGCACTCCAATATAAAGTACAGACTGAAGGATCCAGCCATTTGAGTCTGAACAGCCATGGGCAGGACCAACTCCTGATGTTTTTTGTCTCTCCTTGTGTGATGATCCAAGTCCTTTTCTTGGAAATTCTTTCATTAGCTGTTCATTTTGGCTGTCTCTGCTTATGACGCGATCGTTTTTCTTTCCTGTGTTGCTGCTATTCTTTTTCTTAGGGAAAATCTCTCTCCCCTTCTCCTATTCTCTTGCCTTTCTCAAATGAACCTGAATTCCATGTTTCCACAGTTCCCTAATTTTCTGTTGTCAGTCAGATCTGCCCTCTATCTATGTGGGTCTGTGCATTAGTTCACTCTGCCTCCATTTTCTTGTTTTTGTTTTACTGCATATCTTTCCTTAAAAAATGAAGCTACCATATCATTCCTTTTCTTGTTTTCAATAATCAGTGAAGCAAGGCAGATGGATGAATTGAACAATGATGAGAAACTAAAAAATAATGTAATTCTATTTCTAGAAACTACTGGAATTCTGGATTACATCAAAGTATGTTTTATTCAGCAAACATTTTGGAAACTCATATTGTGTGAAAAGTGGGTCCTTCTTTGGAGACCAGTTCTTAAAACAGTGTCAAAGATAAATCATGACTTAGCTGATGTGACTGTCTGCACCCATTCTGATATATGGAGAGGCCATAAAGGCAACCGCAATAGAGGTGGCCCAAGGCTTACTAGGTAACATGGTATGTGGAGCACCAAGATGTGAAGAATCCAAAGCAGGAATTATCTGAATGCTACAAAACCCTTTCTCTCAAGAAAGTTACAATAGATTATCTACAGTCGAATATAACCAGGAGAGTATAGCAATAAAGAGCTAGGGCTCAAGCACCAACTGATCTGACCTTAATTTTTATTTATCTGACCTTCATTTTTGCTAATATGGCTAAATTACTAAAATAGCATCTCGCTACCAAGCATGGTACATTGTGAATATTCAATACATGTGAGCTATTATCCAATAAAGAAATATTTCCTTTGAAGCCTCCAAAAAATGTATACATTTTAAGTGCATATTGGCCATGGTTATAAGTCCAAACTCTTAAACTCAATCTCAGAACCAATCAGGTAAAAATATATCTAATAAGAATTAGGGGACTGTTATAGAGAAATTGACTATCCAAAAGCTGGAAAACAGAATGCAGAAGTGGTTCAGGTGGTCCAAGGCACCATTTCTTCTTTCTTGCTACAGAAGAACACACAGCTCTATTATGGTGCAGGAAACGGAAAATATCAATTTTTGTAAACATGTCTTTAAATAAAATGGCATGGAATGCTTGTGGATTTGGGGGAGCCTGTGGCAACCTCAGGTATAAGCAAGAACGAGGGGAGGCTGCCTTTCCACATGTAGGGAGACTCTTGGGTCAAGGTTAAATGACTTAGTTCCTTTCAGAGCTCAGAGGCAAACGAAAGCCATACTGAAATACTGCAGATATCTCCACTCAAAGACACTCCATGTTCATCGGATATGAACTAAAGCAAAGACCACTAAAGCAACTTATATTGGACTGGATAGAACAACAGGCAGTTGAAGGAGGGAACAATGACGTAAAGATATTCAAGTGAAGACTCAATAGTTCAGAACAAGAAAATTGAGGAGTTATTTTTAAAGTGAAAGCCATATGGGATGTAGTGAATATGTCCCCTCCAAAATTCAGATGTTGCCAGTGGGACAGGATCATGAAGAGAAGCCTGCAAGAGGTGATCCGGTCATGAAGTTTCCTCCCCTGATAAGTGGGACTAGGGCCCTTATAGAAGAGGCTTCACACATCATTTGACTTGCTTGCCCTTCCACTTTCTGCCATGTGAGGACACAGCATTCATCCCATCCAGAGAGTACAGCCCCCATCAGGCAGCCACACTTACCACTGCTCTGACCTTGTACTTCTTAGCCTACAGAAACATGCACTAATACGCTTCTGTTCTTTAAAAATTATTCAGTATCAGGTACTCTGCTAGCTGCACAAACAGACTAAGACTCATACCAAAGGACCGCATTTCTGCGCTTCACCTCTAAAACACAGCCTAGTGTCTTGTTCAAGGCAGATCAATAAACATTCATATTTCCAGGCTATATTCACACCAGTTAGCTAATGCAGAGGAGATACAGGAAGATCTTTGAAAGGAGTTGAAACTGTAAGCAAATTGCGGGAGGCTTTGAAAAACCACTCAAGGCTCCTTTAGATGGCCAGCGAGTAAATTCTTAGGCAAAAATCAGGGATATAAAAGTATGTGAGAAGAGTACTGATAAGTTAAAGAGAGGAAAACAGGAGTGGGGGATTACAAAATAAGGAGATTTAAATACTTATATATGCCAGAGTTTTGATGTCTTGTGGGTAGTTATAATTTAAGGAGAAATATGCTTCCATTTTCTTCCTTTAAAGAATAGCCCAGGAGGAGACTTCAATATAGAATTTTGAACTGTAAATTACACTCTACCAATAGACATGGATCTAAGCTTTCCCCTGGAAGAATTCTGGCCTTGATATATTGGGATTTGTACAAATCTAACTAAAATTAGCACTTGGAAATTTCAGAGTTTGTTTGAATATTTTCACAGATAAAAATACATACACACTTTTCTAAAATTTATGCTTGAACCAACATGTGAATAGAAATTTGACCAAGAGAATTTTATATGTGTGAATGAGTGTGTGAATATTCAAAATGATAAGCTTTAATGTTTCAAGAACGATCTCAATGGTTTTGAAGTGAATTTCATTTAAGTGGAAATCAAACCTTACTGAACTGGAATCAAATGAAATAAACAGCATGGCTAAGAATATGTCCAATTTCCCAAAGCTGCAATCTTAGAATGTCTTCTCATCTTTGGTTCATTTCAGAGCTTTGCAAAAGGAAAATCTAGTGTATTGGAAGAGTATAACCATTACACCAATTAGCATGAATGTGTGAAAATTGCTAAAACTATTACAGGGGGAATATAGGAGTTGAGAAGGAGATAATGAAGGGTCAGGCAGAGTCACTGCCTATCTTTGAAGAACTTCACAGGAAGTAGATACGACTGGGTATACGGAAAGTAGAGAAAAAGAACAGCTTTTACTCAGAACTGGAGCCATGAGTGGCCACAAGTGGAAGCATGTTCCCACATGCTGCTTAGAAGTATTCACAGGGCCAGAGCAAACCTTGCTAATCTGAAAGATGCTATAAGGAAGATGGATGGATGGGAATTAAACAAGGTTTTACCAACAGGAGAATTTTCCTCACTTTGCTAGCAATAAAAGGTGGTCCAGGCAGATGGAAAACAAATCCTCTAGGCTTAGATTTTGGATGAATCCTTGTGAAAGGACACCTCCTAAGTTTTTCAAGTTGCTAGAAGGAAGGGTCTGTGTTCCCTGTACTTCTTAAATACGAGGAGTTTCAGGGAAAAGACAGTAGCAGCAGGGGCAGGAACGCACTTAGCTGCAGTGCGTTTGAAGCAGCTGAGATCTTCCAGAGAGTACTGGCAGTCTCTGCTAGAGACCATCCCACAGGCAGTTCATAGTTAATTACTGTTATTAAAAAAAAATCAGAAAAATTGGCAAAGGGTGTCTTAGCCATTTCACAGCTTAAGAAACATGAATGGCCAAGAACTGATTTGAAAAGCCACTCAAATTCACCAGTAATCATGGAAATGAAAATAAAAACCACAATGAGATAATGTTTAATTCCTATCAAATTAGCAAAAATTAAATTTAATGATGCCTAATATAATCAAGAATGCAAAATAATATCTTCCACATTGCTGCTAGGAGTGGAAACTGGTATAACCACCTTAGCAAGCAATTTGAGATTTTACATTAAATAGGATAAAAAATTTATAATAAGGCTCAGGAATACAACATTTGTGCTTATTTTGCATCAGAAACCAAATATTAAAATATTCATTGCAGCAGTGTCTATAATAGTAAAATGAAAAATTGCCTAAATGTTCATCAGTGTAACATATAAATTATAATATATCTAAATTGTGGAATAATATACAATAGTGGAATTATGCAAACATCAGCACAGAAATAAATATAATCATATTATCATTTTAAAATGCAAGTCACAGAAGAATAAGTACAGTATAAAACCAGTCATGGCAATTTTTAAATTGGAACCATTAAATGATTTATATTTCAGGGAAAGCACATTTTACTACTATAAAATAAAAGTGAAGTAATAACAACAGAAAAGCCAGAATAGTGCTTTGTGAAAAAGGGGATAAAACTTGGGGTAGAGGGGCTGGCACTGTAGCGCAGTGGGTTAACACCCTGGCCTGCAGCACCAGCATCCCATATGGGCACCAGTTCTAGTCCTGGCTGCTCCTCTTCTGATCCTGCTCTCTGCTATGGCCTAGGAGAGCAATAGAAGATGGCCCAAGTATTTGGGCCCCTGCACCCACATGGGAGACCGGGAGAAGCTCCTGGCTCCTGGTTTCAGATTGGCATAGCTCCGGCCGTTGCGGCCATCTGGAGAGTGAACCAGCGGATGGAAGACCTCTCTCTCTCTCTCTCTCTCTCTCTGCCTCTCCTTCTCTCTCTGTGTAACTCTTTCAAGTAAAATAAATAAAAAAATCTTAAAAAAAAAAAAAAACAAAAAAAACTTGGGGTAGTTCAAAGGGGCATCAATATCCATGATAATGGCTCCTAGATGAGATGGTGGTTACACAGCTGTTTGTTATCTTGATATATTTTGTATTCTTTTTCTTAAAGTTTTATTTTACTTATTTGAAATGTAGAATTATAGGGAGAGAGAGAGAGACAGAGGGAGAGAGAGAAAAAGAGAGAGAAAGAAAGAGAAAAAGAAATCTTCCATCTGCTGGTTCACTCTCCAAAGGGCTGAAATGCCAGAGGCTGAGCCAGACTGAAGCCAGGAGCTAAGAGCTTCTTCCAGCTCTCCCTTGTGGGCACAGGGCCCCAAGGACTTAGGCCATCGTCCACAGCTTCCCTAGGCCATAGCAGAGAGCTGGCTCAGAAGTGGAGCTGCCAGGACTCAAACTGGCATCCATATGGGATGCTGGCACTGCAGATGGCAGCTTAACCTGCTCCACTACAACACAGGGCCCCCAAATTGTGTATTATTATACATGTTTTTGTATTCATGATATTTTAATAAGAATGTGTTATAAAAATTGATTCTTAGCCATTCCACTACAAAGATCTAAATAAGAAATTGAAAGATTGGTGGGCTCATTTATATTTTGGCAAAGTAACAACTATGTTAAGGGAATTACTGGACCACTTTAGACCTAAAGTTTGCTATGTTAATATGTAAAGATTATATCAAAGCTTGTGTAAATCATGAGAGAAAGTTTTAGATGAGAAAGCTCTCATACTAGAGAAAGATAAAATAAACTTATTTGAAAAGAAAAAGGAAATATTGAACTTTTCTGGCATCAGAGAAGTGTCTTATTGCTTCTATTTAATTGCCCCCCTTATATTTTCCCCTCACAATCTACTCTGAGTTTTCTGTGAAAAACTGTCATTTACAACACTAGTACAGAGTCTGGTCTTTAAATTAGTCTCCAGTAAAGACAATCAGAGCACTGATTCTTTTGCCTTTTAACTGAATTATTATTTTATTAGATTATTTTAGTATTAATCAACTAATATAAAGGGAACAGATTTCATGTATATTTCATCTTTAGAGTTTTAAGGACATAATGATACTTCTGACCATTTTTCTCCTTGCTTTTTATTTTGCTTTTAATTTTCGCAATGGCATACATTCAATTTACTTTATAATCACAAGCTTAACCCTCCACTAAAAAAATAATTCAACAAGTAGTAAGTAATAACCACTGTTTCCCAGGAACATAGATGAAGGCTATAAATAATAATCAAATTTCCAAATGTCAGTTTCTCCCCATGCATATTTTGTACTCTATATATTAATTACCAGAAATCAGAGAAAACATTTGATATTTGTATTTTTGTGTCTGGCTTATTTCATCAAGTATAATGGTCTCCAATTGCATCCATTTTGTTCAAAAGATAAGATTTCATCCTTTTGCATGGCTGAGTCGTATTCCATAGTGGATAGACCACATTTTCTTTATCCAGTTATCAACTGATGGGCATCTGGGTTGATTCCATGTCTTAGTTAAAGTGAGTTGAGCTGCTATAATTATGGGGTAGAGATGACTCTTTCATATGTTGATATTATTTCCTATGGGCAATTTCCAGGAGTGGGTAGGCTGGTTCATGTGGCGGATCTATTTTCAGAATTCTGAGGAATCTCCATACTGTCTTCCATAGCAGTTATACCAGTATACATTCCCACCAATGGTATATCATGGTAGCTTTTTCCCAACATCCTTGCCATCATTAGTTACTTTTATGATGTTTGGATGATAGGCATTTTAATTTGGGTGAGGTGAAACATCACTGTTTTTATTTGCACTTTTCAGGTAGCTAGTGATTCTAAGCATCTTTTCATGTTTTTATTAGCCATTTGTATTTCATCCTTTGGAAAATGCCTGCTCATATCCATAGCCCATTTCTTTACTGGATTCTTTGTTTTGTTTGTTGAGTTTCTTGTGAATTCTGGATATTAATTATTTATCAGGTGTATAGCTTGCAAATATTTTCTCCAATTCTGCTGGTTGCCTCTTCATTTTGTCAAGTGTTTACCTTAACAAGACCTTTGCTGTGCAGAAGTTTCTTAGCTTGGTGTGAACCCATTTATCTATTTTTGCCTTTATTTCCTGTGCTTGTGGGGTTTTTTACAAGAAATCATTGTCTATGCCAATGTGTTGTTGGATTTCCCATGTTTTTCTCTAGCAACTTGATGGTTTCAGCTGTTAGGTTTAGATTGTTGATCCATTGTGAGTTGACTTTTGCATAGGGTGTAAGGTAGAGGTCTTGTTTAATATTTCTGTATATGGAGATCCAGTTTTCCCCAAACCATTTATTGAAGAGATTGCCCTTTCTCCCAGAATTGATTTTATATAATTTGTTGAAGATTATTTGTTTTTTGATGCATGGGTTAATTTCTGTGGTTTCTAATCTGTTCCATTGGTCCACATGTCTACTATTGTGCTAGTACCTGGCTGTTTTGATTATAACTTTCTGTAACATGTCTTGAAATTTGTTATTGCAATGTTTCCAGCTTTTATTATTTAAGATTGCTTTAACTAATCAGGGTCTCTCATATTTAAATATGAATTTTAGGGTCATTTTTTTTCTAGATCTGATAAAGAATGACCTTGGTACCTTTATTTGGATCACACTGAATCTGTAAATTGCTTCAGGTGGTATGGACAATTTATGATATTAATTCTACCAGTCCAGATTTCTTTTCATTTTAGGTGTTTTCTTCTATTTATTTCCTTACTGTTTTGTAATTTTCATTGTAGAGATCTCTCACATGCATGGTTACATTTATTTCAAGGTATTTAAATTTTTTGTAGCTATTGTGAATAGGACTGATATTACAAACTCCTTCTCAGCCATGGTGTTGTTTTTATATAGATATGCTATTGATTTTTGTGTGGTGATTTATATCCTGCAAATTTTCCAGACTCTCTTATGAGTTACAATAACTCTTAGTGGACTATTTTCATTTCCCTATATAGGATCATATCATCTGCAAACAGGGATAAGTTGACTTCATCCTTTTCCACTGGTGTCCCTTTGTTTCTGGCTAAAACTTCCAAAACTATCTTGAGTAGTAATGGTGAGAGAGGCTTCCTTGTTTGGTTTGGATGTTAGTGAAATGCTTCTACTTTTACCTTATTCAATACAATTCTTACTGTGGGTTTGTCATATATTGTCTTGATTATGCTGAAGTATGATCCTTCTATACCCAATTGGCTTAAAGCTTTTAGCATGAAAGGATGTTGTATTCTATCAAATGTTTTCTCTGCATCTATTGAGACAATCATATAGCTTTTATTGCAGTTTGTTAATGTGATGTATCATATTTATTGATTTGCATATGTCGAATCATCCTTGTATCCCAGGGATAAATCTCACTTGGTCTGGGTGGATAATCTTTTTGACATATTATTGGATTCAATTAGCTAGTATTTTGTTGAGGATTTTTTGCTTCTGTGTTCATCAGGGATATTGTGGCTGAATAGAGAAAATCAAGGTGATTTTGACCACGGGAAGATACAAGAAAAACAGGGAAGGAACTGTGGTCCCAGGGGACATCTTGTAAAAAGTTTTCAGTGGAAAGTCTACAGAAATAAGAGAGATTGCATGGAGCATTGAAGACTGCACAATCATGTAACAGCTAGTGGGATTCCACCAACAATTCCCACAGCCAGCAGAGATTCATGCCCACTGACTTTGAGTCTAGGCTGAAGAGCTTACAGGGTATAGAGTGCCCACCTAACCCTGTGAAAGGAAGCAACATCGATTTTCTCCCCTCCCCGACCAAGGTACCAAGCAACCATCAGGGAGGAAGTACCACCTCCCCAGAGTAAGGCAAGCGAAGGCCTTTGGTAATTTTGTCCATGTGCCTTTGGTAATTTTGTCTAAGAAGGAAATCCAATACCCCACTGACTTGGATTCTGACCTTGGGTCCACGGAGGGAAGGCAAGAACTCAATCTGGGTATCTCACATATATGGCAGCAATCCAACTACTGCACACAACACCTGTTGCCTCTATGGGGATTAATTAGCAGGAAGATGGAATAGAGACTGGAACTGTGGCTTGAACTCAGGCACTCTAATATGGGAAGCAGGTGTTCCAGCCAGTGACTTAACTGCTAGGACAAAAGTCCACCCCATTTAATCTTCACTGACACTGAATTTGGAACAAGAACATGAAAGTCCTTATTTTTTTAAAAACTTTGTCAAATAGATTTTCTTCATAAATAATATTATGAGGTACTTTTAAAAAAATTACTTATTTGTAAAGCAGAGTGACAAAGAGAGGGAGAGAGACAGAGTTATTTAAACCACTGGTTCACTCCCCAAATGCTCACATCAGCTGGGATGGGCCTAGCTGAACCAAGAATCTGGGAACTCCAGCTGGTCTCCCATGTGGGTGTCAGGGACTCAAGTACTCAAGCCATCATTGTCTACCTTCTAAAGTACATTAGCAGAAAACTGTATCAGAAGTAGAGTAGTCATGCAGAGTAGCCCAGACTTGAATAAGCACTTGGATACGGGATACAGGCCTCCAATGTGGTGGCTTAACTTGCTGTGCCACAACTCCTACCTGCTACAAAAGTTCTTGTTTAAAGATTATGACATAGCAACAATTCACTTTTTAAAATCCCAATAAACCCTTTCTTTCACAGATAATGCTAACCATAGTGATAGCCTCTAATCAAGGATTCTGAGTCAAGTGAAACCCCTGCTAATTTTCTTGCTCCATTTCCACCTTTTTTTTTCATGGTAACATTCTATAGTTTCTGAACTATAATATTAACTAAATATAACTTTCAGTATCTATCTATCTATCTATCTATCTATCTATCTATCTATCTAGATATATATGTGTCTTATTGAAACATATGCATGTGGCTCCTTCCCACTACTCTATTACCCATCCAAAACTTTTCAGAATATACCTGAAGTATACATGAGCATATTTCAGCTGTCCATGCTACACTGTACCCATCTTCAGATGAATTTGGGGTGTATTTGTGGTAATAGTCATGATCTGAATCTCTCATTCATACATTTTTTTCTTATTTTTCCTTTCCACTCAAGAGTGGTCACCTTTCTTTTTACTCCTCAACAGGATGACAAAGAGGGAGTACTATCAGAAAGGATATGGTTTATGGCAAGAGGAAAGCAAAAGCTATAAGCTCAGAATGTGGTCCTCTAGAAACTCCATCATCTGGGAAACATGAAATGAGCTAACCATACTGTCCTGCCCCAAGGAATATTTCTAGCCAATGCAAGTTCATATGACTCTGTCCTGCTATCCTTACCATTACCAAGCCCCAATTTATTAATTCCAGTAATAGGAGCAGTGTTCATTGTAGTGGTTACCTGAAACCCATATTGGAAATATCCCTGGGTTCAGATCCCAGATCTGCCCCAATTTAAGCATTCTACTAAGGCATACTCTGGAAACCAGTGGTGATAGCCAAAGTGCTTGGGTCCCCTCCACACATGTAGGAGAGTTAGATTGAGTTTCTGGCTCCTGGCTTCAGCCTGGCCCATCCCCAGCTGTTCCAGACAGTTGAGGTAAGAACCAGTAAATGAGAGATATCCATCTATCTGTCTATCGATCTTTATCTCTGTATCTCTGCCTTTCAAATAATAATAATAAATAATTTTAAAGCCAGTGATGAGAGAATAGGCAAATAAATACATTGTTAATGAACGTGTACTCAATATGGAAATCAAGTCACATTTAATCTGAGTCTACCAAAGGCACATATTCTTGTCTTTAATGCTGCATGAGCTGTGAAAAATGCTCTTCTTTGGGGACAAAGTATTGAGTTCTAAACCTATTAAATTCATTTTCTATTTTAATATCCATGTATAAAATAACAGAATTAAAATTTTAATTGTGCTCAGTAACAACAAAAATATTCCATAGAGTACCATCCAGGAGAACTCAGGGTCATTACTTTAGCTGGATAAATTGAACTTTTGATTGCAAGCAGAAAGAATTTAAATTCAGGGAATAGTCTCTTTCTGCAAGAGCCAGAAATAAATTTATTTCCTCATAGATTTCTCCTTGCTGTCCAGAGGAATGGTGCTGAATTCCATGTATAGACCCAAAGGGTATACATTTTTTCATGTCATTTTAATAAATACTTCAACAATATTTTTCTTTTCTTCTTTTAAAAATTCTTCAGTAGTACAAACTACAGTATAAGCAAAGGAGTTTTAACAAGGAGATGAAAAGTACAAGTATGTGGATATGATCAGAAGAATAACTGTCCCCCAAAGAAGTCCAAGTACAAACCTCCAAATACTTATTTTGTTATCTGTTGTTCCCTTGCATGACAAAAAGGAATTTTAAGATGTGATTCTGTAAAGATAATGAGATGGTAAAGTTATCCTGCATTGTCTAGAAGGACCAGAGGCACTCTTAGGTACTTTTATAAGAAGGAGGCAGGAGGGTAAGAGAGTAGATGTAAAGACAAGATACAGGTAGAGAATAGAGTGAGGTGAGAAGAGGGAAGGGAGAGAGAGGAAGATCTGAAGATGCTATCCTGACTGCTTTGAATATGGCAGAAAGCATATTCAAAACTCTCGAGAAGAAAATTCAGTCCTGCTACCTTGATTTTAGGACTCCTGATCTGTATGTCTGTTAGATCATAAATTCGTGTTATCTTAAATCATTGAGTTGAAATTTGTGGTAGCAGCAATAGGAAATTAATGCAATGAGTCAAAGGGAAGGATTAATGAAAAATAGCATAAACTTCCAATTGGGGACAGTAAAACCACCTGTTCAGGTTTGAGACTGTAAGTTGAAACTTAGTCGATCAGAACTTGCTGGACATAACTATGGCCCACATAGAAATGATATGCAATATGAATCTGGGGATGTAAACTAATTAATAATGTGTGGAAGAAACAATAGACACACATTATAGTCACACATATATGGTTTAAACAAAGAACACATCTTCCTACTTTCCAAAAATGCAGTCTCCAAAAAAGAAAATATGATCCACTCAAAGAATCTAGGAGCTTCCAGATCTAATGACCTTGTCCAGTACCATTCGTAAGTAAATACATGATTGAAAGCACACAGAAAAGAAAAAAAAATGCTTTGAATATTTGTTACATTTTCTCTTTCAATTCAAGTTTGCATAAACTGAACATATTACACTTAGAAACTATACAAATAGTTGAAGGTGGCATAAAGGTTGCTATAAGCATATTTTCCAAGAAATGTATATTTTTGCATTTGAAATTAGCCATAGCTTAGCAACACCAGTTTCCACATTCAACCAAATGAAGAGCTGCATATGGTGCTGTGATCCATGTACCGAAACAGCACCAAGCAGAGACGCCCAGCAGGGTGGGAATGCGAGAATCTCAAAACATGGTGATTTTCTTGTTGTTGCTGCTGTTTAAAATCGTTGAGAGCATCACGCCGTTAACATTAGTTCAATATTGGAAAAAGAAAAAATTCTTTATGCTTAACAATGAGATGGTGCTTAAAATCAGTTGCTTAAAATCGGGACTGTTATTATAAAATATTAATTTAAAAACTTGAAGAATGAAGAGATCAGCTTAATCTCCCGATTCTAGTACAGTTCACCCTCTCAAATCGTCAATGAGGATGTCTATATTCCTCTTGAATTCCCTGAACATGTCAGGCAGTGTCCATCTTCGAGCCAGGTTAGGCTAGAGCATAGCTCCTGCTCCATCTTTACTCCTCTGGCACTCTGAGATGAGTATTTAATGTTTTCTTCTCCGAAAGGTGCTCTTCAGTGCTGACTTCCAGATATCTCCTTCAGGAAGACTGGACATGATTAGGTTTATTTAAAAATCCAATGCAAAATAACTGGGGAACTATCTGGTTTCATTTCTAAATAAGTTAAGAAGAACAAGGGCAGCACCTAAACAGCCATCCTCACATATGTGATGTCTCCAGGAAGAAGGGTTGGCATTGATTTGGGGTGAAGAATGGTAGACATGAGGAATTCACAAATACTTTCCTGGATGCATTTTCATGTCTTCCTCCTGCCTTCTTCAAGCTGCTTTGTAAGGAGTTTTGAATGCAAAAAAAAAAAGAGTTTGTGAAAAATAAAGGGAAGGGTCTTTAGAACAAGACACATATGTATTCAAATCTCATTCCTGCTCTTCAGTAGTTGCAATACGTTGGATATAGTATTCTCTCTGAGGTTTAGTTTACTGATCTGTTAAATAAAGTAGCATGAGATAGCTTGCAGCATTATTATAGGGTGATTGAAAGAGAAAGCAACTATTACCATCTCTCATATTCTGGAAAAAGTGGCTGTTATTAAAATCCACCAATGTCTGTACTGTTAGTTTTGCATCAGAATTTCATGTTCTATTTTCACTGTTCAATATTTGCATTATCATAAAGTTATACATTTTCTGTGGCTGAAGCAACAATAGATATAAAGGTTGTTACTTCCAAAAGCTGACCCATCAAGTTAATCCATTATGGAAAGAGTAAGAGGCTTCCCTTATTACAGGAAGGAAACAAACAAAAAAGCGTTTTCTGTGTTGAGAAATTGTGGACTGATTAATTCTTAATGGCCAGGTAGACAGATCAATCACCTGCCTCCCAGGAGGACTCAGTTTAGAATACTGGCCAGCGCTGCTCCTCCCACATGCTGGTGACTGTGACCACGTGGCGTGTTTCCCTGGTATCCACAGAGTCCATTACAACACTCAGCTATGACGCTTTGTTTGGTCTGCCAGACATCTCAAGGTGTGGCTGCCCTCTGGTGGTAACTGCTTTCCCCACATCCAAATGCGATAAACATTTTTTTTTTTTTTCCTACTGCATAAAGCCAAGAGAGCAAATCAGTTAGTTAAGCGACTAGTACTTAAGTTTCAGCACCCTGAGCAGCTCCCTAGTGACTAGGACCCGTTGTCTTGTGCTGAATTTTTTCATCCGTGGTTTCTGTCCCCTGAAGCACTGTCAACATTTAAGATACTTATCGTTTCCTTTCTGTATTCTATTTCCAAGGCTATCTCAGGTAAGGCAGAAAGCAAGTACCTCATCATCTGGCTGCCTTCAACACGCTTTCCAACGGACCCTCTGAAAAGTGACATATAGAACTGAATACTCAGCCAAGCTGCAATGGAGTCAGGGTAAATCAGCACTGGAATGCTGCTTTCCAGGCACTGGGGCTTGCGGCTCACAGAAAGCCACGGCTCAGCTCTCCTCTGCTGTCCAAATCCCTCTTCAGCCTCTTACAAACACATTGTACTATCAAAAGGAAATTTGTCACCAGAGTGTACCTCAAATTTCATAGTAAAAAGTAAAACTAATTCCCTCCAAACCTGCCCCTCCTCCTCAGTGCTTTGGCTGAAGACTCCACAATTTGCTCAATTCTCAGACTGTAAAAAGGCTCTTTCCTGGTTCTAGACCACCATTAAGTCCATTTTCAATTACTCTCTCTTAGTAGTGTGTTGCCTCAGCTGTGTACCCCCTCCCTTCTGGATCCATCACCACTCCCCTAATTATATCTGCTATGCATACCTATCAGTGATAACACCACCACTCAAAATAATTTTCCCTGTCTCCAAATGAAAATCAAAATTCATTGGCAAATTGCTCTGGGCTGTTCACAATCTGCAGAACCCAACATGCCTTCCCAGGCTCATTGCCCACATGGCCACATCACCACATGAACCAACCCCAACCATACCACAGACGAGCTTTCCTCTGTATTTGTCCTTCAATAATGTTAGATTCTGTCTATCCAGCTCAAAGGATATCTCTCCTCCAAAAACATTCCAGGTTCTTCTTCAATGCAGCTGAAGTAATGATTCTCATCTCTGAACTCATATAACATTTGTTGACTCTGTGCTTATAGGATATATCACCCCATGTCAGAGGTTCTACAGATACATTTAGCCCCATGGGCTTTTGTGTTTCTTAAAGCTGGGACCTCATTTTATAATAAATTTTTAAATACAGCACCACACATGGTGTTGGCCATTTGATGAGTACTTAAAAAGGCTTTTGTGAATTAAATCTAAATATCAGCACAGCTTAAAATCACATAGTTTTTAGAAATGTTAGTTACATTTGTGGTCAACTAAATTTTCACTTGTTACCTTTCCATCTATTCTAGCATGAAAGTCATATCTCCTTTTCATATAATTACTGAAAATTATTTCTTTAAGAGGTGAGGCCACCTAACACTACTAATAGTCAATGTTGTAGTTTGTCTGGGTCTCAATCTTAGCATGGTAGTTAAAAAGACAGTCTCTGAAATTAGATGTCTGCATTTAAAAATCAATTCTATCTTTTATTAGACTTCAGACATGTTATATACATCTCTGTAACCTATTTTGAATGTGTAAAATTGAAATAAATTAAAAGATTACCTATCAATTTTGTTATTGTATTTAATTGGAATAATACATCAAAAATATTTAGCACAGTGCCTAGCAAACAATAACTGCTCTGCAAATGCTTGCTGGAGAAATACTCATCATCCATTCATCTCACATCTCATGCATACTTATTATACATAAACTTTCACAAGATCAACAGTATGAATCATAGTGTGCAAATACCTTGATGAGAAGCGAATTCCACTGAGAATTTCTTAGTTTTATGAGTGTTGCTAATTTGGCCTAATTCACTCTAGATACAAAATGCTGCCGACTCCTTGGGAAAGCCAATCCTTACACAATGCCTGTGCTAATAAATAAATACTGTAGAACATTGAATTACTGCATTATATGAGCTAAATTCCAGGGAATCATATTGCAGTTTGGTAAACAAATAATTTCTTCAGCTGGAATGCAATGCTGAAGAAATTAGGAAACTAATATTCCCAAGTTGACAATAGAATGCTTTGCCATTTATCTTGCATGTGTGAATACCACAATTTTTTTAACACAACAAGAGATCACCACTAGTATGCACTCTGTGGCTTTGTACCTCAGTCTCCTTACATGTTATTTTGGAATCATAATGACAGCAGACTGTTCAGAGTTGTTTTGGAGATAAAATGAGCTTAACACATACTAAGTGCTTAAAACAAGTGATGATAGCACGGAAAGTTTATAGAAAGCATAAGCAAATGAATATATAAAGAGGTAAAATAAAACCATAGAGCCAAAATCCTTTCTGCTTCACCTCACGAGAGCATTTGCTGTTGGAATTATACCGCAGTTATGGTAGTATTAAATATGGCTATTTAATATATGACAAACAGGTTAAGATTTACATGGAGAATCTGGATATTTTTGAGCTTAAAATGTATATAAAGAATAATAGTTCATTTGAAAATTAGCTATTTTGTCTGTCCACTTGAAACTGCTTATTTGAGGGGCTGATGTTGTGTAACACCATATGTTTGCTGGTTAACGTCCTGGGTGCTCCACTTCCATGTCAGCTCCCTGCTAATGGCCTGGGAAAGCAGCAGAGGATGGCACAAGTGTCTGGGCCCCTGCCACCCTCAAGGGAGACCCAGAAGAACCTCCTGGCTCCTGACTTCAGACTGGCCCATCCTTGGCATTTGTGGCCATTTGGGGAGTGAACTAGCAAATGGAAGATCTCTCTTTCTCTCTCTTTCTCCCTCTCTCTCTGTAACCCTGATGTTCAAATAAAAATATCATTTTTAAAAATGATAATTTGAAACAATTTTGCTTTCTTCTTATCTTAAAAATCACAATCAATAATTATCAGGGCAAAATCACATTTGTTCTCTTGATCATTCAAGAACTTAGTAAAGCTTACCAAGTACCCAGCACTGGTTAGTGTAATTATAGAGGTAAAGTAAAGTAATTGTATACTCAACAGGTATATTATAGTGAGCAAATACTATTACTTCCTACAACCTGGAGAATTCTTATCACCTAGAGGTAGACTCCTATTACATTTCCCCTTGCATCCTGGAGGTTACTCTGAATTGGCTGGCCAGAAACTCCTTGTGTATTTGCTAAAAATACCTGCTCCAAAGCCCCACCCAGACTCACTGTATCAGAAATTCTCAGGTTGTCTCCTAGGAATCAGTATGCTTACCTAGCTCTACCAGCAATTCTGGTTGTCATTGGATTTGGAGCAGTTACTTGAATGCCTGGTAAACGCTTTTGTACATAATAGGCACTAGGTTGAAGGCAATTTAGAGTTTGAAATTGGGGATTCTTATTTCAACTTTGGGCTTTTTCTTGCCAAAAATAATTTTAGACAGTTACTTAATATCTTTAAAACTATTGCTTTCCTTGACTATAAAATGGAGTTAATCATATGTAACCATTAATTATTTAATAACTATGACGTTTAAATGAAATCAACATTAAAGTGCAAAACATAATGCTTGACAAAGACATGTATAATATAACTTGTAAGGGGCCAGCGCCCTGGATCACTTGGTTAATCCTCCACCTGCGGGGCCGGCATCCCATATGGGCGCCGGGTTCTAGTCTCAGTTGCTCCTCTTCCAGTTCAGCTCTCTGCTGTGGGCTGGGAGGGCAGTGGAGGATAGTCCAAGTGTTTGGGCCCCTGCACCCACATGGGAGACCAGGAGGAAGCACCTGGCTCTTGGCTTCAGATTGGCGCTGCGCAGGCCAGAGCAGCCATTTAGGGAATGAACCAATGGAAGGAACACCTTTCTCTCTGTCTCTCTCTCTCAACTGTCTATGACTCTACCTGTCAAATAAAAATAAACAAATAAATAAAAAATATGACTTGTAAATATTAGCCTATATGAATGTGGTACTATTTTAATAAGTACATTTAAAAAAGGATGATACATTTAAAAATTTTATTGTGATATTAATATAAATAGGACAGATTTAATGTAGTTCACAGATACAATTCTAAGAATATAATGATATTTCTCTTCCGGAAGGGATATAGTTGTTTTAATCAAATGGCCTTTTGAATGTGTCCTTAAATATATTATCATCCTTGTTCTCAGGAACCCTGTAAGGAGACGTGACATCACTAAATATGTCTACCTTCTGCCACTCCTGTTAATATCAGTATCAACAACATGCTTTTCTATAGATTATTTATTGCTAGAATGTCACTTCTAGAATAATCTTGTCTGTCCTTGGGCAGACAATGGAACTAGGACATTTGTATTCTGTCAATGATATTGTTTGAGATAATGCTTTAAAATAATTCTCACATCAAAAGATTTTGTAGGAAATCCTGACTGAAGTACTTAAAGTTTCTTCTAAAATTAGATAATATTCCTAACAGAAGGGGAGCAGAAGGTACTAATGTGACTTGGGAGTTTCTATTTATCCCGTGTGGTCTGGTTTTCATGTATTGATCAAGCCAAAGGCACCTTGTATTACACCTCTAAAAATGCCCCATGTGTAATTTTTAACATTTAAAAAGACCTAACAAAATGGGAGCTTCTGAATGATAACAGTGCACCTCTCTTATCAACTGTTCATTGTTTAGTTTTCTTTGAAACCTAGAATCCTAGAGAATATTGATCCTGGCAAATAATACAGAAGAGGGTAGTTTACATAATGAATTTGGCTATTTTATATTCACACTAGATAAAAACATCAATTAAAGTTTCAACTAAACTGTCCATATAGACTCCTTATCATGAAACATTAGCATTTCCAACATCATTAAGTTTCTGATTTTATCATTGTGTAGTGAAATTAAAATAAAAAGCAGATGTAATTTTGTCTTTCAAGTAAGGACTGAAGGAGAAACCTACATCAGACACAAAGAAGTTGACCATGGAACTGTGAAGAAATACGACTTTTGTTAAGGCTGAGTTATAATCCATTTTGTGCTCCTTAGATTAGCATACATGGCTTTAGACAAATAACTGTTTATCTGAACAATACATATTTTTGTTCGTAAAATAAAAAAGAAAGTGTGCCACAAGATCATAGTAAATATTAAACAACATAAAACCAGATGTCCACATAGAGAATAACCTTATAACTGGAAAACATATCCACCTAAGCAAATAGCAAATAACCCTTAATTTTAGGTTCCTCTGTAGAACTATTATTGTGTATTCTCTCTACTTATGGGAATAATTTACACTATGTAATGGTATATGCTAAATTTAGATACATGGCATATTTATGCAAAAACAAGTTTATCACTGTTGTTCTATCAAACTTCTAGGAAATGTCAGATACTGTCCTTTGCACCAGGAATAAAATAAGTAAATCATAGACTGGAGTTTACAGTCCAGTGAGGAAGACAGTAAACAAGAGAAGTACAATAATTGTATATACAGTGTTTCTTTAATCCCTTCCTCTCTAACATCTGTAGATAGTATGAAGTCCAAAATTTCATGTCTTGGTTGAACTTCATTCTAGCTCTTTCTTAAAGAAATATGGATTCTGGACTACAGATATCATCACAGTTTACTGAAATGAGATTAACTATAAATATTTGTAGAAATTCAATGTTTAATTTTTAAAGTTTAATGATGCAATATTTCAACGAATTGTAGTTGATGATTATTAATTAGGTTTAAAGTATATAATATAAAATTTCATAACCTGATAACCATATTTTCTTATAAATAAATCAGATAAATGTGAGATAGTAAATCTTAATCAAATTCTCATCACTATCTGTTGCCTGGCATCTCTTTAGAATAGTGAACATAGTTATATTACTACCTCAGAAACTCCTGACTACATTTATTTTGTACTAGAAATTTCTAGAATAAATTTGATTTGAATACTACTCTCAGTAGAGAATTGTGATTGTTTAAAAGACAGATATAATTTAGGTTACTGTTAATCATAAAATATTTTCTGAGAAAATGACATTATCCTACCAGTATTCAGCACTTAAATTCCATATAACTGTAATATTTATGTCTATCTCATTTTTGAGCAATTAAAACTTCAGGGTCCACATGTTCACTTCCAATATAAAGGAATAAAATTAACCTTTGTATGCTGTTTTTGTAATTGGTAAACTTTTTGAACTCATTTATTACATCTGGGATTTTTTCATGGAAATTCCTTAGGATTTTCTATGTAGACACAGCTTCTGTAAAGAGGGAAAGTTTTATTTTGTTATTTCTGATCTTTGCCTTTCATTTATTTTTCTGGCCTATTGTACTAGCTAGACTTTCCACCACTATGAAGAATAAGAGTGGTGAGAGCAGACATCTTTACTTTGTGCCCAACCTTAGAGGAAAGCATTCAGGCTGTCTTCATTAAGTATGATACATGTTGTGGCTTTTGGAAGATGCTTTGTATCAAGTTGCAAAAATTCCTCTCTTTTCCTATTTTTCTGATAGTTTTTGTCATGTTGGTGTTTTGAGTATTGCAAAATTATTTTTCTGCATTAACTGTTATAATAACGTGGAGGGTTTTTTGTTTGTTTGTTTAATCTATTAGTATAGTGAATTACATTGACTGATTTTTTTTTAATAATGAACCAGCCTTGCACCCCTGGAAGAAAATCCACTAGGTCATGGAATGTAATTATTCCAATATACTACTGAATTTTCTATCATAGTTTTCTTAACTATATTTGCAACTATATTCATGAGAGACATTGGTCTAATTTTTGTTCTGTTTTTATTTGATTCTGTATCATGTAATATATCATATAATATAAAGTCTATTTGTGGAGGAAATTGTGTAGAATTCTTGAAATGCATATTAGTATTGTCCAGTGAAAACACTTGATTATAGATATCTTGGGGGAGAAGTTTTTAAATAGTGGTTTCAATTCCCTTAGCAGTTAAAGTTATTCATATTATCTACTTCATCTTGTGATTGTGGTATTTTGTGTTTTTCAAGTAATTGGTCCATTTCATCTAATTTTCAAATTTATGTATACAGATTTGTATATTATGTTTCATATTATCTTTGGCATATTAAAGGGTTACTATGATTTCCCATGCTTCATTTCTGATACCAGTAATTTGTGTCTTCTTTCTTTTTTGTCAGTCTTTCCAGATGTTTGCCAGTTTTTAAAACTCTCCTGAACATAATTTTTTTATTTGTTAAATTATTGTATATTTGAAAGGCAGAGAGAGAGATATCGTCCATCTGTTGGTTCACTCCCCAAATGCCCACAACAGTCATGTCTAGGCCAGGTAAAAGCCAGAGTCTGAAACTCCACCAGAGTCTTCCACATTGGTGCAGAGACCCAAGTACTGGAGCCATTATCTCCTGTCCCCCAGGTTCCTTTAGCAGGAAACTGGATCTGAAGCAGAATCAGAACCTCAGGCACTCTAATACAGTGTGAAGGTAACAAAAGGTGGCTTAATCCACCATCCCACAGCCCTGACAACTTCATTTTACTGACTTTTCTATTGCTTTTTGATTTTCTATTTCACCTGGTTTATCTATTATTTTCTTGCCTCTACTTATTTTGGATTTATTTTGCTCTTCATTTTCTCCATAATTAAAAGTTTAGATTACTGATCTGAGTCTTTTTCTCTTTTCTAATATATGTATTTAGGAAGATGATACCCCTCTCATCTTTTAACTGTGCACCTTTTTTTTTTTTTTACTTTTGTCTAAGTAAATGTATTGTTTGATTTCTTCCACCCATTAGGCTTCCACTGAGTCTCATAAAAATTAAGAGATTTTCCCAAAGCCATGTAGGTAGCAACTGGCACAGACTGGATTAGAGCTGAGCTAGCCTGAAGACTAGACTCGTAACCTCTACACATCCTGCTTCTTGGAGCACTTGGCTGATCCTCATGTTGTCAATCTGGTAGAAGTGTCTTGCCTCCTCTGGTTACTCTTTCCCGCATGGTCTCCACCAAGCCCGGTAGAGAAGGGTGATTTGTTTTAGTTCAGCAGTGTTGAAAGTCTTGAGTTTTTTCTTGAGCTCCTCTTGAGCAGGAAAAGCAGAGAATGCATCGTTACTCATGTGTGACAATGAAAGCCCTAACTCCCTGCTTCTTGCTTGGTTCCCCTGACATCACTGCAGAGGGAGAGTTGGTTGTCTTATTACAGCCTGAGTATGGGACTGTAGGTTCTCTATAGGCCTGGGTAATGGTATGGGGTTTGACTAGAGTACAGCAATCATTATCTGAAAGAATGCTGTCTTGCCAGGTTGTCCCTTCCCCAGATCCTTTCACTAGAGACAGCAAGCTATGAAGGGGCTTATTTTGTGTCAGGGCCTTTTGGGATTTCCAAGTTGCAGGCTTTTTCAGCTCAAAGGCTGCAAAATGTGAGGCATAGAGAAAACTTAGGGAACTCTTAACTCTAATTCTTTGGATATGGAGGTCCCTAGAATTTCTCTCAACTTCTCTTTCTTTTTCAAAATATTCTTATGTTCATTTTCAATTGGGAAAGGCAGTCTCTTGCACTGTCTTTGAACCTCTGCATAGGAATGGGTCTTCGGTCAGAAGTATTTCTCACAAATAGATAAAAGCCCTCACAGGCTATGTTAGACACATCTCTTTGGGAATATATTTCCCTGTTCCTGACTTGAAATGTGCCCCTTTGATCTGCCTAGGTGTGTGCCTCAAATAATGCCTCGTCAATCCCAAAGTTATATATATTCCATGCAGGTAGAAATGTTGTACTTGGCCTGCAGCACCAGAGGTGTGTGCAGACCATCACCCAGCACCTGCAGCTGGATGAGACCTGCTGGTCATGGCTTACTGATGTCCACTATTGCAGCTCATCTTGTTCCGTGTCTCCTATGTGGGGACACACTGTCCCATCCAGTGCCTGCAGGAGTCACATCATTCTTGGTGTCTTAGTCAGTTTGGGCTACTATGACTGTGTAGCTTAAACACTAAACATTTTTTTTTTTTCTTACAGTTCTTAAAACTGGAATTCTGAGGCCAGGGTGCCAGCATAGTTGGGTGCTTGGTGAGGGCCCCTTTCTTGGTTCACAGACGCTTTCTCACTGTGTTCTCATACTGAAAGGAGAGAGCAGTGTCTTATGTCATTTTATCTTTTCATAAGGGACTAAGCCCTGCATAAGGAACACATCCCCATGACTTCATCTAAACCAAGTTACCTCTTAAAGGTATTACTCCCAAATACCATGACCTTGGGAATTAGGGCTTCAGCCTACGAATTGTGGAAGGGCACGTTTAATCCATAATATTTGATGGCTCCAACATCTGCAAACTTTGCAGCAAGTTGACATCCTGGGACTATTGCAGTGTTATTTGCTCAACATTTTGTATATAATGTACAGAGTTTTTAGTTTTAACTATTGAAAGGAATAGGGAAAGTGCATTTCCTTCATCTTCTTGAAAATGGAAGCCCATATTGCATTAAATTAAAAATTTAATCTGTTACTATTTAGATCAAGCATTTTTAAGAGTAGAACATGTTTCCTTACATTAAAGCGGAAACAATACTTTCACCATTACAGTTCTGTTTCCAGATGATCTGAATTTGTATGCAAGGTTCTTACTCATTGTGTCAGGGAGCATTTCACTGCAGGTGTGTCACCTGGACTTGTACTTTTATTTCAGGATAAAAAGAAAAAAGAATGTGACTTAAGAAAATGCTTAGTATGGAGAAAATTATAGGGAGGCTATTCAAACACTGACTTTAAACTGATGGCATCAGGATTTCTAGCAGTAGAGTACCAGAACCATTCGGTCACACCCACAGATCAAAGTCAAATGATTCATGCAGTGTTCACAGAATCGGCTGTGTTTGTGAGACTGAGACTGGTTAGTGACAAACATCCATTTGATGGCAGAATTGTAGCTGCCCTAATTTTAAAGCAGTTGATGGCTTCCACTGTTAAGTGCCATTATCACAAAATGATGCAACACTTATCACAGCAGCTGCTGCCAACACTCTCCTGCTCTCACATCTCCTGCCATGTGAATCCCAGGTGATGAATATCGGATTGTTTATACTGAGAAGAGGTTGAAATATTATGACAGAAAACATAGCTCCTTGTTCCTCTGCTGATAGGAATGCTCCCCAAATTCAATATGAGTGAAGGGTGATGAGGAATGCTAGCTATAATATGAGGATTGTTTAATTCTTTGTGTGTGCAGCCATTAATCCCCACTCCATGCCAACAGCAGACAAGGCAACTCAACCACATCATATTCCCTTTTAAAATGGCTGCACCTATCAACAGCATGACCAGTTTTAGCAAATAAAACATTAGAATACTCCGTTACATTTGAATTTCAAATGAACAACCATTTTTCCTCCATTAAAAGCCTATCTACAATATTAAGCAGGATACATATATATGTTTTGTTTTGTTTTGACAGGCAGAGTTAGACAGTGAGAGAGAGACAGAGAGAAATGTCTTCCTTTTCCGTTGGTTCACTCCCAAAGTGGCCGCTATAGCCAGTGCGCTGTGGCCCGCGCGCTGCACTGATCCGAAGCCAAGAGCTAGGTACTTCCTCCTGGTCTCCCATGTGGGTGCAGGGCCCAAGGACCTGGGCCATCCTCCACTGCCTTCCTGGGCCACAGCAGAGAGCTGGACTGGAAGAGAAGCAACCGGGACAGAATCCGGCGCCCTAACTGGGACTAGAACCCAGGGTGCCGGCGCCGCAGGCTGAGGATTAGCCTAGTGAGCCATGGCACTGGCCAAAGGATACATATATTAAAAAGTATGAGATCTTTATCTATAACTTACATTTAACTGGTCATCCTATATTCTACCTGGCAATTTTACATTAGCATCCTTAGCACTATACTTCAAGCAATTTCTGCCAATCTTTTAGAATTCCTTCATTACATAAACAGTATAGGGCATCAGAAATGTGGGAAATAGAGAATTAGTGGGAATCTTAGAGCAAAGAGTGTATAATTAAGTTTGTGTTTAAAAAATGAGGCTTGGGTCTGGCATTGTGGCACAACCAGTTAAGCATTGGTGCAATGCTGGCATCCCATATCAGGGTACTAGTACCAGTCCTGGCTGTTCTGATCCAGCTCCCTGCTAATGCACCTGGGGAAACAGTGGAAGGTGGCCCAAGCGCTTGGGCCCATGCCACCCTATAGTAGACATAGATGTATCTCTTGGCTTCTGGTTTTGGCCTGGCCCAGCCTTGGCTGTTGCAGCTACTTAAGAGTGAACCAGTGGATAGAAAATCTCTTTGTGTCTCTCTCTCACTCTGTCATTCTGCCTTTCAAAAGAAAATGAGTGTCATTCTATAGGAGTAAGAGAAATAAGCTCTATGCATTCTTTTTTTTTTTTTTTTTTTAAACAGGCAGAGTGGACAGTGAGAGAGAGACAGAGACAGAGAGAAAGGTCTTCCTTCTCCATTGGTTCACCCCTCAATGGCCGCTGCGGCCAGCACATCACGCTGATCAGAAGCCAGGAGCCAGATGCTACTCCTGGTCTCCCACGCGGGTGCAGGGCCCAAGCACTTGGGCCATCCTCCACTGCCATCCCGGGCCACAGCAGAGAGCTGGATTGGAAGCGGGACAGAATCCGGCGCCTTGACCGGGACTAGAACCCGGGGTGCCGGCACCACAGGCAGAGGATTAATCTATTGAGTCTCGGCACGGGCCAGCTCTATGCTTTCTAGTTGATAAAGCAATAAAATTGAATGTATTCCATTTACATGCTAAACATTTAAACATTATAGTATGACAAGGCCCTTTTGTGAGACTAAGTCTTGTTTCTCTAAAGGAGTGATTCTCAAAAATTCCTGGTCTACAGGCACCAATTACAGAAAGCAAATGATTAGAATTTACTCTGGGCTTCCTACACTAGAAACTCTGAAGGTAGAGTCCCAGGAGGCATCATGAGTCCTCCAAGAAATTATGATGTACAGGTAGGTGTGAAATTCCTGCCATGTCTGAATAGCAAGAAACAACACTTGCCCTGTGGGAGAAATCTCACAATTTGAAGACTTTTTTCGTTTTCCTGGCTATCTAGCTTTCTCTAAGTTTATAATATATATTTTTAATTTTGGATCTAAAACCAATTCCTGGAGCAAGGACAGTCTATTCAACAAATGGTGCTGGGAAAACTGGATTTCCATGAAGCAAGACCCCTATCTTACACCTTACACAAAAATCCACTCAACATGGATTAAAGATCTAAATCTATGACCCGACACCTTCAAATTATTAGAGAACATTGGAGAAACCCTATAAGATATAGGCACAGGCCGGCGCCGTGGCTCAACAGGCTAATCCTCCGCCTTGCGGCGCCGGCACCCAGGGTTCTAGTCCCGGTCAGGGCGCTGGATTCTGTCCTGGTTGCCCTTCTTCCAGGCCAGCTCTCTGCTGTGGCCAGGGAGTGCAGTGGAGGATGGCCCAAGTGCTTGGGCCATGCACCCCATGGGGCACCAAGACAAGCACCTGGCTCCTGCCATCGGGTCAGCGCGGTGTGCCTGCCGCAGTGTGCCGGCCACGGCGGCCGTTGGAGGGTGAACCAACGGCAAAGGAAGACCTTTCTCTCTGTCTCTCTCTCTCACAGTCCACTCTGTCTGTCAAAAAAAAAAAAAAAAAGATATAGGCACAGGCAAAGACTTCTTGGAAAGACCCCGGAGGCACAGGCAGTCAGAGCCAAAGTTAACAATTGGGATTACATCAAATTGAAAAGTTTTTGTACTGCAAAAGAAACAGTCAGGAAAGTGAAGAGGCAACAAACAGATGGGAAAAAATATTTGCAAACTATGCAGTTAAAAAAGGATTAATAACCAGAATCTACAAAGAGATCAAGAAATGCCACAACAACAAAACGAACAAACCACTTAAGAGATGGGACAAGGACCTAAATAGACATTTTTCAAAAGAGGAAATCCAAATGACCAACAGACACATGAAAAAATGTTCAGGATCACTAGCCATCAGAGAAATGCAAATCAGGCCGGCACCGAGGCTCAACAGGCTAATCCTCCGCCTGCGGCGCTGGCACCCCGGGTTCTAGTCCCAGTTGGGGCATTAGATTCTGTCCCGGTTGCTCCTCTTCCAGTTCAGCTCTCTGCTGTGGCCCAGGAAGGCAGTGGAGCATGGCCCAAGTGCTTGGGCCCTGCACCCACATCGGAGACCAGGAGGAAGCATCTGGCTCCTGGTTTTGGATCAGCGCAGCGCACCAGCTGTAGTGGCCACTTTGGGGGTGAACCAACGGAAGGAAGACCTTTCTCTCTCTCTCTCTCTCACTGTCTAATTCTGCCTGTCAAAAAACAAACAAACAAACAAACACCTGAGGAGGCAAACATATTATGACCATCTTGAATTGACCATGATATCAGCCTACTAGGAAAAAAATGAAACAAAACCCAAAACAGAACAAAGTGAAGACAACCCTAAAGGGATTTTACCTTTACTACCTAACATCTGTAAACAGGCTCCTTACATATGCGTTGTTACTGTAATTCGCATGACCACAGAAAAGGCAGGATTTGTTATCTCCAATTTGTGAATATTACATATTCAAAGTATATATAATTTATCATAATTTATTTCACAAAGCTACTTTGAAACCTGAGGCAGTGCTATGGTGCAGTGGGTTAAATCCTTGGCCTGAAGCAACGGCATCCCATATGGGTGCTGGTTTTGCTCCACTTCCAATCCAGCTCTCTGCTATGAACTGGTAAAGCAGTGGAAGATGGACCAAGTCCTTGAGCCCCTGCACCCACGTGGGAGACCCAGAAGAAGCTCCTGGCTCCTGGCTTCGGATCGGTGCAGCTCTGGCTATTACAGCCAACTGGGAAATGAACCATTAGGTGGAAGACTCTCTCTCTCTCTCTCTCTCTCTCTGCCTCGCCTCTCTGTGTATCTGTGTAAATCTGACTTTCAAATAAATAAATCTTTTTAAAAGAAACACCTTGGGGTGTGCCCCACAGGGATACAAAACACTGGGAAGAGTTAACCCTCTCGCCCCCAGGAGTGGCCCAGGGAGAGAGAGGCTATCTGAGGGGAAGGAAGCACAAAGGAACCTGCTGCAGACTCCGGGCAAAGCGAACGGGGACCTGTGAGCGCTATAGGAGGAAATGCAAGTATGGTGGGACCAGCTCCAGGCACAAAGGCAAAGGGTAACATATAGTTAGGAAACAGAGCAATCAAAGCCAGATCTGTCAGTTTCCAAATTCTGTTTCTCTGTTCAATATGACATTTTTTCTACCTAATATGAGGGATCTTCAAAACACTAATGGAAAATGGTTACTTTAAAAAAAAAGCTATGCATAAATTTCAATTTTTGGCTCTACAAAACATATTTTTATTCTACTTTCAATAACTTTTCAGTCTCCTCTATAAGGCTCATGGATGGAGCTCTCGAGTGAACTGAACTAAGTGAAGTTCCAAAGGTTTACACGTACTATGCCTAAACCAATTAATTATTTAGAGAATGTCTTAGTGTGTTCTCCAAACTCTCCTCCTTCTTTGAATTTCCCTTCAATTTGCATTTTCTTTTTAAGATTGATTGATTGATTTGAAAGTCAGAGTTATGGAGAGGGAAAGACAGAGAGAGAGAGAGAGATCTCCCATCTGCTGGTTCACTCCCCAAATGGCTGCAACATCCAGAGCTGGGCCAGGCTGAAGCCAGAAGCCAGGACTTATTCCAGGGGCCCAGACACTTGGGCCATCTTCTGCTGCTTTTCCCAAGCCATAAGCAGGGAACTGGATCAGCAGTGGAGCAGCCAGGACACTAAAAGGCACCTATATGGGATGTTGGTGTTGCAAGTAGAGGCTTTACATGATGTGCCACAAGGCTGGCCCTTTAATTTGCATTTTCATTGAAGACTACATCTATATTTCATCATGATGATTATTCACTCTTCATAACACAGACAGTACAGCGTGTTTCCTTTATTTTGTCAATGAATTATATGCTAAGCCCAATAGTGATTTTATCCTTTAATATGTTTCCACACCATTTCAAACATGCAAAAATGCATATGGTTAAGGTCTATGTCTTCCATTTGTCTTTTAGCTCCTTCAGTGACTGTGACCATGTCATACAGAGGGATTAGTATTCAAGAATATCTGCTGCATGGATTTCAGCATCCTAAGACACAGTGCTTGATTTTGCAGTTATGAAGAAGTTGGTTGACCAACCAAGAGAATTCTAGGGAAGCAAGGAAAAAACAACACATGATTGATATCTCTTAGGGGTCACAGTTCAGTAGAGAAACAGGATGAAACATCTCAATGTAATGTGCACCAATGTTCTGGACATTAGAAATATGAAAGAAACTACTAAGATTTCATGGAAGAGACAGAAAAGGCTCATACAAACTAGACCTTCTAATATAACTAGAAAAATAAGGAAGACATTGATAAGACACATGATGAATAACATTCCAAGCAGAGGAATCCCATTTGAAACGTGTAAGGGAAGAGACTGGGTTTGGGGACCACGTGCAGTTCAGCATTGCTAAAGCACAAGAGCAGAAGGTAGAGAGGGCTGAACTGTGTGCTAAGAGAACACACACTCAACGTCATAACGATGGACACAAGAGACAGCTGAGATTTGAGGTAAGTAGACAGGGACAAAGGGCTCCAGTGACTCAAGTTTGATGTACCGAGGGGTCGGTGCTGTGGTGCGGTGCATAAAGCCTGCACCTGCAGGGCTGGCATCCCACATGGGTGCCAATTTGAGTCCCAGCTGCTCAACTTCTGATCCAGCACCCTGCTAATGTGCCTGGGAAAGCAGCGGAGGATGGCCCTAGGCCTTGGGCCCCTGCACCCACATGGGAGACCCTGAAGAAGTTCCAGGTTCATGGTTTCAGAGCGGTCCAGCTCCAGCCATTGCAGCCATTTGGGGAGTGAACCAGCAGATGGAAGACCTCTCTCTCTGCCTCTGTCTCTGCCTCTCTTTAACTCTACTTTCCAAATGAATACATAAATCTTTTTTTTAAAAAATGTTTGAAGTACAAAAAATAAAAATAAAAAACCTAAATGTTGGTGTGCAAGCCTGATGAACAGAAAAACATGCCTGGAAAAAAACTCCCCCACTACTAAAAAACAAGACAGAGAAAGTTAAAAGTAAAACAGTATATGGTTACAGCTGCACCTGTCAAGCTCCAAGTGCTGATTCCCCTGCAAGGAGAAGGTCATCAGCTACTGATTGATATGCTGGCAAAACCATCTACAACCTTCTCCAAGCCCCAAAAATTATAAACCCTCAGGGAACCTCCCCTAAGGATTCTTGTTCAGGAACCTCTCCCACTGTGGGAGCTTTCCTTTGCCTCAATACAACTTTGCTTCCTCTTTTTGATTGACAAACATTTCTTCCTTCTCACCCCAAATTGTCCATGGTCTTCATTCTCCTTTGTCATGGGACATGAATGACTGCAACTATAGACTACTACAGCACTAACCTCTGGGTCTTAATGAATGTGATCTTACTTGGGATTATGGTATTTGCAGATTTAATTATGGATTTCATCATAAGATCATCCTTGTATACTTACAAGAGGAAGGAAAGGGAGATTTGACACACAAAGGCATAGAAAAGCAAACCAGGTGTAGCCCTAGGAAGAGACTGGAGCTATATAGCCTCAAGCCAAGGAATACCAAAGAATCCTGGCAGCCATCAGAAGCCAGAAGTGTGGCATGGAGCTGATTTTGCTTTAGAGCCTCCAGAATGGAGAGCAAATAAATTTCCATTCACTTAAGCTACAAAGATGTGATCATTTCTTATGAAAATCCTAGGGACCTAATACAGTGGGAAACTAAGGAATACAGGGATGGGACATAAAACTAGACAGGTAGATCATAAAGATGGTGGATGTCATATACTAAACAGCATGGACGTTTCTGGCACGCTATATAAACCACTTTTTTTTTTTTGGACAGGCAGATTTAGACAGAGAGAGAGAGAGAGAGAGAGAGAGAGAGAGAGAGAGAGAGAGAAAGAGAGAGAGAGAGAAAGAAATGTCTTCCTTTTCCGTTGGTTCACACCCAAAATGGCCACTATGGCCGGCGCGCTGTGACAGGCGCACTGTGCCAATCTGAAGCCACTTTAGAACTTTGAATAGATTGATCAGATTTACTTACTAGAAGGATTATCTTGATAGATGGAAAAATGAAAGACAGAAAGAGAGATAAACAAGTTATCTTCATTATTTAACTGTGTAAAGCCTGAACAAGTTCACTGGTAGCAGGAACAGTGATAAGGGAAAGAATATAAGAAATAGATTGGGCCTTATTGAATCTGAAATCTAAAAAGTCAGAAAAAATGTTTGTACAGATTTATTTATGTTTCTTGAAAGGCAGGGTAACAGAGAGAGATAGAGATAGATAGGGAGAGATGGAGGGAGGGAGAAAGTAAGAGAGAGAGAGAGAGAGAATTTTCATCTGCAAGTTCACTCATCAAATGGCCATGACAGCCAGGGATGGACCAAGGCAAAGCCAGGTCTCCCATATGAGTGGCAGGAGCACCAGGACTTAGGCCATAATCCACTGCCTGCCAAGTCACATTAGAAAGAAGCTGATTGGAATCAGAGTAGCCAACACTGGAACTGGCACTCCAATAAAGCCACAACACCAGCCCAGGGAAACATTTATATTTGTATTATGTGTACTATTTTGTAAATGTTATGTAAGTATTACTTTGAAAGATAATATATTAACTTAGTAATATAATTGTAAGCATAAATCGGCCGGCGCCGTGGCTTAACAGGTTAATCCTCTGCCTTGCTGTGCCGGCATACCAGGTTCTACTCCCAGTTGGGGCGCTGGATTCTATCCCGGTTGCCCCTCTTCCAGGCCAGCTCTCTGCTATGGCCTGGGAAGGCAGTGGAGGATGGCCCAAGTCCTTGGGCCCTGCACCCGCTTGGGAGACCAGGAGAAGCACCTGGCTCCTGGCTTCGGATCAGCACAATGCACTGGCCGCAGCGGCCATTGGAGGGTGAACCAACGGCAAAAAGGAAGACCTTTCTCTCTGTTTCTCTCTCTCTCTCACTATCCACTCTGCCTGCCAAAAACAAAACAAAAAACAAAACAAAACAAAAAAATTGTAAGCATAAATGAATGACTTTAGATATTGTACACACCATCATGTAATAATTGAATTATATATATATATAATCACTAGAATGAACCATGATTTGCATAACAAACATATACTTTCAGTCAATTTTAAAATATTTCTCTTCTAGATAAAATTGCATTTGAATCCTGGAATATATATGTTTGCACATTCCACATATCTCTGATTATTTTCTTAAAGTAAATTCACAGACTGAATTATATATATATATATACACATATATATAATATATATATATATATGTTAATTGCAAGGTTTTTTACTTTTACAATTGCCATTTTGTCCTCTAGAAAATTTTGTTTGTTTTTATCAACTTAAACACCTATCAGCCATGCATGAGAGAGGTTGTTGCTTCCTTCTCTCCCTTAGCACTGACATACTTAAAGTAAAGCTTATCTATACTCTAGAAGAAGAAAACAACAGCAAGTTGTGGTTTTATATACATTTCTCAAATTATCTCAAAATTGAACATTTCTGCATCATTTACTTACCAACTTTTTACAAAGGATTCCTTCTGTCATTCCTGATCATACCCTATGTCCATTTTGCTATTGGTCTTTATCCCATAGATTTTTAAAAGATTAATTACACATGAAGCATTAGGATGCTTTGTCAATAATTATTGAAAATATTTACTCAATATTTTTTTTTTTTTTTAATTTTTTTTTTTTTTTTTTGACAGGCAGAGTGGACAGTGAGAGAGAGAGACAGAGAGAAAGGTCTTCCTTTTGCCGTTGGTTCACCCTCCAATGGCCGCCGCGGTAGCGCGCTGCGACCGGCGCACCGCGCTGATCCGATGGCAGGAGCCAGGTGTTTATCTGGTCTCCCATGGGGTGCAGGGCCCAAGGGCTTGGGCCATCCTCCACTGCACTCCCTGGCCACAGCAGAGAGCTGGCCTGGAAGAGGGGCAACCGGGACAGGATCGGTGCCCCGACCGGGACTAGAACCCGGTGTGCCGGCGCCGCTAGGCGGAGGATTAGCCTATTGAGCCGCGGCGCCGGCCTCAATATTTTGATTTCTTTTAGCTGTATGCTCTCTTGAAGGCATACTTTTTTAAAAAAATGTGTAAGTATTCTCCACTGTGGGATGATGCTGTTCATGTCATACTTAAAATGGTTTCTTTTCTCCCACATTTTAAAAATGTTTAGTAACATTTTCTTCTAATACACTTACTTTCATGGGGCCAGTGCTGTGGTGTAGCTGCAGTGCTGGCATCCCATATGGGTACCAGTTCAAGTCCCAGCTGCTCCACTTCTGATCCAGCTCTCTGCTATGGCCTGGCAAAGCAGTAGAAGATGGCCCAAGTCCTTGGGCCCTTGCACCTGTGTGGAACTCCCAGAAGAAGCTCCTAGCTTCAGATCAGCTCAGCTCTGGCCATTGCAACCATTTTGGGAGTGAACCAGCAGATGGAAGACCTCTTTCTCTGGCTCTACATCTCTCTGTAACTCTGTCTTCCAAATAAATTAATCTTTAAAAAAAAAACATTTACTTTCATGTATCTAAAATTCTATGTAGTAAATCAATTTTAAATTTATTTGGATAAAGTTGTGAAATAGGATATATATTCTTTATTTCTGTCAACACTTAGTTATTGAATTACCACTATATTTGAAGCCTCAACATATTTGAATAATGCCTAAAATTACCAACCAAAAGTGAAAAATATATACTTTGACTGTAAGTCTCTTATCATTCTGGAATCGTTATTATGGATGAACATCTGATTCAACTGGGATCTCGACATAATAGTAGAGAGGTTGGAAAAGAGAAATGTGAGCAAATCCTGTGAAGACTTGTACTGTTAACTGAGAAATACAGTAGCAGCTAGGAGAATTGAGATAAGAATTTATGAAATTTCTGAAATAATACTTCAAAGTTCTTCTGCTTGTCTGGGAATAGGATAAATGCCTTTAAACAAGAGGTGTGGGTACACATTGGAAATTATAGATCTTCCCATTCATATAGTCTCCCTTTCTCTCCAAAAGGATGCATACAGTACTAATACTATAGAGCTATGCCATTTTCAGGCCAGATATTTGACACACTTTATGATTTAGAAGTAGGAACATTGATGCCTTAAGCAAAGCAGAGTAAATAACAACTGTACCACAGGAGCTTTTTTTTTTTTTTTTTTTTTTTTTTTTTTGCTGTGTAGCTATGAGCAACAAAGTGGCCATGAGAGACTCCAAGCAGGAGGATATTTAGGGGAGTCAATCCAAATGGGTAACAGAATCACTGGTTACATGCTACTTTTGTGACTGGAATGCACAAATGCATCATGTATCCACCAATCACTGTGGACAATTTCTATAAGTACCTCTGGAATTATGAAATGAAGAGAGATGAGGGCAGAAACTGAGAAATAGCTTAGCTTCCACAAACACATGGTAATAAATTACCAGATGAAATATAAAAAAAAAAAAAAAACACAGGATATGGGGGCCGGTGCTGTGGCGTAGCAGGTAAATCTGCCGCCTGCAGTGCTGGCATCCCATATGGGCTCTCGTTCTAGTCCCAGCTGCTCCACTTCTGATCCAGCTCTCTGCTATGGCCTGGGAAAGCAGTAGAAGATGGCCCAAGTCCTTGGGCCCCTGCACCTGTGTGGGAGACCTGGAAGGGGCTCCTGGCTCCTGGCTTCGGATCAGCGCAGCTCCGACTGTTGCGGCCAACTGGGGAGTGAACTATCGGAGGGAAGACTTTCTCTCTCTCTCTCTCTCTCTCTCTCTCTCTCTCTGCCTCTCCTCTCTCAGTGTAACTCTGACTTTCAAATAAATAAACAAATCTTTTAAAAAATAGGATATGTCAACATCAGATGTGCAATAAAAATATTTTAGAATGATTATCCACGAATATTATAGCGAACACAGTCAGATGAAAATATTATTCACTCTTTATATGAAATTCATATTTAATTAGTCAGTCTGTGATTTTATTGCTAGATTCAACAACCTTGCATAGTAAACATTTACTTGTCAAATTTAGAAACTCTGTCCCCATGCCTTAGGAAAGCCTTCTTAGAATAAAGGTATACATTTTCTAGAAACTTCACTTGGTCCCAATGAGAGTAAGAAATAGTAATCAAGAACCCTATAGATATGAAAAGAAGACCCTCAGCAGCTAACTGGTCTACCATCCTTAATTAATACATATAAATGATCAAATAAGAATCTTCAACATTTGAGGAAAGTAAGACAGAAGGCCATGATGAGAAACACAAGAACTTGTTTAAATATGGACAACAGGAAAAAAACGTAAAAAGGAATTCTAGTGAATACTATCCTAGAAATACTAAAGCAAAGTACATCCATAAGCCATTACCCTGATGAAGTAAAGCAGGGGCACCCACAAAGGAAGAAAGAATAAATCAAAACCCTAATTCATGAAATATATAGTAATTGTTTCAATAATAAATAGGTATAGTTAAATAGATAATTAGAAACCTGAAATTCCAACTTGAGAAACTATTCTAATATGTCATCAAAACAATGAAGAAGGAAGGCAGGCAGGCAGGAAGGAAATGAGTGAGTTAAGACATTGAGGCATACAAATAGTTCACTTCAGAAAATCTAGCATTCATCAAATATAAGGAATGAAGAGGCAATAAAAGGAAAGGAAAAAACAGCCATAGATAGAGAGTCCATTAGCAAAAACTTGCAAATTAAATCAGGCCCTGCCTCTGCAGCAGCTGGGAAGTGACCATAACCTTGATCTGCTTCCAGAAAAAGTGCCTAATGGGATAGGAGGAGAAAGACATATGTGAAAAATATAAAGGCAAAATAAATTATTTTGGTAATTTAAAATGATGCCTAACCTGAAATGTTAAATACATTTTAGCAAATAAAGGAGCAGCCAATATTTGGGATTCAAAACAAACAAATGAAATATACATATAAATAAACTGAACATCATTTTAGTCTAGAAAAGCAGCATTTTCATTGTCTTTATTTGTTTATTAATTTCTTTTATAATACCTGAGAATGGTTAGGATGACTGAGTGTAAGAGCTATTTTGAAAGTAGTCTCCTCAGTAAATTTTATTAATCTCTCTATAAGAAATAGAAATTAACTAAATGTACAATCTCTGTCTTTATTACAAAATTTCCCTGGACATAAATAATTATTTTCCCATATGAAATGATTCTGTTCTTCATTTCTTAATCTAATGCCTTTGATTTTAGTAAGTACAGTTGGAGATAAGTAATCTCAGTAAACAGATTATTCATCATTAACATAAAATATCAAGAAAAAATACTGTATACTACTGGATTTGTTAATTATAGCACAACTTTGATTTCAGTGAAATCATATTTTTCATATCAGCAGGTTGTTATATTCTAAGAGAAAATATGATATACCTGTTTTGAAAACACAGCTATGAAATCATGTATGTAGATATCAAAATAACTGGATACCTAGATAATTTACCCATGACAAAATCACCAAGAAATCATATCAAGTTGCTTTTCTTTCATGCCTATGTATGTACCCACACAAATATACACACACATATACTATTTTGATAACATTACAACTCCTAAACAAAATTAAAAAACAACTGCTTTTGAATAAATACACTATTTGCTACAAAAAACTGGTAATATGTATTTTTATTCCATATAAATATGTTGCTATTTTTACACAAATGCTAATTATAGATTCAGAAGATGGTCCAAGAATAAATATTCCAGTATAATAGTATAACTTAATTTAGGTTTAATTCAAAACCAAAAAGTGAAGACGACTATGTTCTCCCCATCACTTCCTCTGTTGCAATTTAAGCTCTAGGAGGGTGCAGATTACTGCCTTCTTTCATTCAGTGCCATTAACTAAGTATATAAAATAGTACCAAGGCCTAGGAAGTCACTCAGTAAATATTGATAATTGAGTAAACTAATGATTGACTAACTATTCAAAGGGATTTCTTTGGTTAACACATGTAAAGAAAATCATTACTGGAATCGATGTTGTGGTATAGCGGGTTAAGCCATTGCCTACAGTGTCGGCATCCCACGTGGGCACCAGTTCAAGTCCCAGCTGCTCCATTTCTGATCTAGCTACCTACTAGTGTGCCTGGGAAGGCAGCAGAAGGTGTCCCAAGTCCTTGGGCCCCTGCACTCACGTGGGAGACCTGGAAGAAGCTTCTGGCTCTGATCTGACCATTGGAGCCATTTGAGGAGTGAAGCAGCAGATCAAAGATCTCTCTCTCTTTCTCTCTCTATCTCCCTCCCTCCCTCCCTAACTCTGCCTTTAAAGTAAATAAATAAATCTTAATAAAAAGAAGAAAAAGGGAAATCATTACTTCAATGCTTCCATACACTATGGCCACATTTGATGAGCTGCAGTGGCTCCATTCAGTGGCTTTCCTAATATACCCAGCTGATGTCTCTGCAATACTGCTTTATGTGGATTTCTCTTTCTTGCTAAATCGTAGGGTTTTAGATAAATCATCTAAGTTTGTTTCCAGAGGACTTTTATTACAGGATAATAGAATAGTTTCCAAGATATCTCCTAGGCTTGAAAGTAGAAATAGGCAAAGGTTAGACAAAAGTGAATGAGTAAAATTATAGGTAGTCCATTCCTCTAATAGGCTAATCGCTGGTATGCTCCTCAGACCCAGAGCTCAGTTTTGCAGTACTTCAAGCTCTCAGCTGTTGACTTCCATAGAGAAGATGGAGAGGGTATGTACTATGAACTTTTTAAAAGTAGACTGTGGTGTTATATGTGTGTGCATATATATATATATATATTTGAAAATGAGTATTACAGAGGGAGAGGGAGAAACAGAGACAAAGAAAGATGGGGGAGAGAGAGAGAGAGCTTTCCCTGCAGCTGTGACAGGCTGAAGCCAAGAGACTGGCACACCATCTGGGTCTTGCCACGTGGGTGGCAGGGACCCAAGTACTTGGGCCATCCTCTGCTACTTTCCAAGGGAGCTAGGTCGGAAGTAAAGCAGACTGGACTTGAACTGGTGCTCACATGGGATGCCTGCACTCCATGCAGCAACTTAACCTACTGTGCCACAATACCAGCCCCTTCTTCTATTATGTATTAACTAGTTTAAACAAGTAATAGCTTTTCAAACTTTCTTTCCTTGAAAAATAGGATTGAGAAGTATTTTTTTTTTCTCAACGATGAACTGCTGCAGACAGTTTCCACCTCTTCCCCGAGATGGGATTTTGAGTTCTTATATAAGGTTGACTGGTGCTATTTACTGAATTGCTCAAAGAGTATGTTCATCTGTGAGCGGTGTTATTTATATAAATTCAGGGGATGCATTTACTATCAAATATCAAATAAGAAAAAAGTAACAAAGATTTTTCTTTCACGCTGACACAATTCCTTAATCTCCCAAGTCTCTTTGAAAATATTTTACCGACACTTAGGATATGCTAAAGAATCTTTGAACAAAGCCTCACTTCTCTTGCTCTCATTTGGTATGCTACTTTATTTTGCTTCCAGTACATAAAATTTCAAGTTGATAATCTTCAGGATCAAAGATAAAGCACTGTTTTGGGCATAACAAAATAACTTACTTTAATTTCACGATGGGTTTTTATAAATGCTATTTTATTTTTACAGGAAAAGTCGCACGCATAGGGAGAGGGAGGAGGAGAAGAGGCGGGGCTTAACCTGAAAATGTTTTCTTTCCATTACGTCATGGCACAAGTTCTTTTATCACTTTGAGAAGAGTGACATCTAGTGGACAAAAGGTATTAACACCATGGTTATTTTGATGTGAGAATTCATTTCAATTGCTATAACCAAATAATAGTCTAATTATACGGTAAAAGAAAATCAAGGGGATTTTATTGTAATTGTAATTTTAAAAGACACTTTCATTTACTTCCCTTCCAATAACATTCCAGACAGAAAGTTACCTTGTTAATTTGAACACTTCATACTCTGAAGGATAAGGGAAAAATTATCAATTTACCTTAGGGAAGTTTAAACAAAGGTAGATTCTAAGGCTGTCAGCAAAAGTGCATCATATGTGTATTAGGAACAATACATTTCCAAAATTTTGTTCCCAAGTTAATGCTAAAGTTTTGCCAACCAGAAATTATTTGTACCATATTTGTTTTCCATTTGATTTCTAATATATTTATGTAAGACAAATATTTATTATGAATTAATGAAAATTTCTTAGTAAACCTTTAATTGAATTGTAGCTAGCTTGTATTACAATTCTGCATTGCACCTATCACCTGGACCAGTAATGCATGTTTGAAACTTCACAGTTTACAAAGCAGTTGTCATATACATTATTATTGAACTCTCAGCAACACATACTAACATTATTCATATTTTACAGTTAAGTGAAGCATATATTAAATTATTTAAGTTAATTTGCTAAGGCTGCTACAGCATCCCTGATAAACAAGTCAATCAATCCAGGTATAAAAATAATTCCTATCCCCCAACCTCCCCTACTAAAATTCCAGGGCAAAAATCACAAATAGCCTAATCCTGTTTCCTTCTCTGTATAAAAAGACAACCCAGATTCAGCTGAAATAACAATAGTAGGGATGATCATGGTAACAACTTGCCACCACTACTATTCGTGGAATCCCTGCAATTTGGCACACTCCTCGAAGAACTTATTATCCTTAAGCATAGACATAGACACCTTAGACATCTCTATGCTTATTATCCTTAAGCATAGAAATAGAGAGCTGCAGCTAAGGTGTATTAGCTAAACTTTAATGTCCTCATCTGTAATTCAGAAAAAAATCTTAACAAAAGGAAAGCACTTTGAGATGGCAAAGCACTGCACTGATTTAAAACATTGTAATAATGACTTATTCATAGGAAGGACTGGGCTGGTTCTCTTTTCCAAAGAGAGGGCAAAAGATGACCTAGGCCTTCTTTCTGGGAAGGAGGTTTGGATAATTTGGTTTCAATTTGTTGAAATTTGTTATTGTGATGAGTCAATATTATCAATTTGATAGAGAAGCACATGAAGAAAACAGGTAATGCAAAGAAAATATAGCTTATTTTTTAAACTAGAGATACTGAAAGTAATTGCCATAGAGGATGTATAGATGATTAGTCATGAGCCCATGGGTAGACTGCTTTAAATGGCAATTTTTAAATTTTTTAAATTTTTAATCATTTGAGAATTAATTCTGCATGCTTCTTTTAAAAAAAAGCATATTACCTCATGAACACTTTCTTAAGCACACCACGTTAGGCTAATTACCACGTTTTAATAAAATAAGACAATTTTTTAGAAAAATTGCACAGAAATAATATACATGTATATCTTCTTCTCCTGTACAACTCTTCTGCACATTGCTTATCCTATTGTTAATATCATGTATTTATGTTGCACATTTTGTACCATTGTTTAACCACTATTGAGACATTGTTCATTCATTTCCAGGAATTTTTTATTTATTTCTCTTTTGATTTCCTCAATGAAGAAATTCATTCAGGAGCATGTTATTCAGTCTCCATGAGTTTCCATATTTTCTTGAGATTTTTAGGTTAATTTCCAGCTCCATTCCATTGTGGTCAGAAAAAATACATGGTATGATTTCAATTTTTTTTTTAAATTTGCTGAGACTAATGTTTTATCTAGCCACTGTCGAACTCAGGATCACCTAAATTTTAATCTATGGTTCTTTGTAGAAGTTTTATATCTTTTCTTTTAAGACTTGGGTTTCTGACCACTGAGTTAATTTATATTAGAAGTTTAAGGTCTGTGTGTGTATGTGTTTTCTTTCAGGTAAACAGCCATCTGTCCTAGCCCTGTATGTCTGGAAGACTGTCCTTTCTCCATTGCATTGCTTTTGCCTTTATGTCAAAAATCAGTTGATTCTCTTTGAATGGGTCTGTTCCTGGGATCTGTATTCTGTTCTACTGATCTGTTTCACTATTCTTTTACCAATAGGACACTTTCCTGATCACTGTAGCTTTTTGCTAAGTCTGGAAATAGAATACTGTCAAATTTCCAACTTTGTTCTTCAGTATTATGTTAGCTCTTCTAGGTCTTTCATCTTCCATATAAACTTGAAAACCAATTTGTCTATATCCACAGAAAAGCTTGCTGGAATTCTGTTATTGTGATGGACATACATCATTACCTTGGAGAAAATTACCATTAAAAATAGTGTTTTCCTAGCTATGAATTTGGAATATCTATTTGTTTAGTTCTTTTTTGATCTCCTTAATTAGAATTTTGTGTCCTTCCTCATATACATCTTGTATATATTTTTAGATATATATGTAATTAAATTCAGTTTCTGGTGCTATGGTAAATGGTGTTAGATTTTTAATTTAGAATTACAATTTTTATTGCTGAAAACAATTATATATATGAAAATAATTGACTTTTTTAAAGATTTATTTTATTTATTTGAAAGACAAAGTTACATGGAGAGGTAGAGACAGAGAGAGGTCTTCCATCTGTTGGTTCACTCCTCAGATGATCACAACAGCCAGAGCTGCGCCAATCCGAAGCCAGGAGCCAGGAGGTTCTTTCGGGTCTCCCACGTGGGTGCAGGGGCCCAAGGACTTTGGCCATCTTCTACTGCTATCCCAGGCCATAGCAGAGAGCTGGAATGGAGAGGAGCAGCTGGGACAAGAACCAGCGCCCATATGGGATGCCGGTACCACAGGCCGGCCCCAATAAATGACATAATTTCTTGACATTAGTTCCAGAATTTTTTTTCTTGATTCATGAAATTTTCTACATAAAGTGTCATTATCAAACATAGATATATTTCTTCCTTCCCAATCTGTGAAGTATTTATTTCACACCTATCTTACTGAATTATCTACAACTCCCAGTGCAATGTTGAATTAGAGTGGTGGAAGGAACATCTTTGTCTTAGTCCCAATCTTAGGGGGAAAGCAGCTAGTTTCTCATCATTAAATATGTTGCTAGCTTAGGAGTTTAAGAGATGTGATTTATGAAAATGAGGATGTTTCTCTCAGTAACAGAGAGGTCTGTGATTGAATAGGGAGTAGACTAGTTGGTGGGAAGTATTTTGGAGAAGGGTCACCAGTGCATTTAGTCCAACTCCTCTGCTGTACATTAAAATGAGAAGGCATCCAAAAGAAGGCAGCCGTGAGCTTCTTTAGGTTACAGGTGACTGTCTATACATCTGAAGTTATACATAAGAAACAAATGTATAAACATGGTGTGAATCATGCAGTCTTTTGTAGTTTGGTAAGAGAGGAGGTATATGCGACATCAGGAGACTATTAATAATCACAGCATGGTATGATTTCCCACAGTTGAATAATACACATTGTTTTCATCAGTGCATGGCACTTTCTCTGGGATAGATATATGCTAGGCCATAAATCAAGTCTCAGCAAATTCAAAAGATGAAAAAGGTGATGTAACAACAGATATCACAGAAATAAAAAGACCTATCAGGAATTACTACAAATACCTATATGCCAACAAATTGGGAAACCTAGAAGAAATGGATAGATTCCTGAATATAATCTACAAAAAACGAGTCATGAGGACACAGAAAATCTAAAAAAAACAATAATCAAGATGGAGATTGAATCAGTAATAAGGATGTCTGCCTAAAAAAGTATGAAACAAGACCCCTACCTTATACCTTATACAAAAGTCCACTCAAAATGGATCAAGGACCTAAATCAATGACAAGATCAATAAAATTAGTAGAGAACATTGGAGAAACTCCGCAAAATATTGGAATAGACAAAGACTTCTTAGAAAAGACCTCAGAAGCACAGGCAATCAAAGCCAAAATTGACAAATGGGATTATATTAAGCTAAGAAGAGTCTGCACTGAAAAAGAAACACTAAGCAAAGTGAAGAGGCAACCAACAGAATGAAAGAAAATATTTGCAAACTATGCAACTGATAAAGGATTAGTATCCAGAATCTATAAATAACTCAAGAAATTCAACAACAACAAAACAAACAATCCAGTAAAGAAATTGGCAAAGGGCTTGACAGGCACTTTTCAAAAGAGTAAATTGAAAAAATGCTCTAGATCATTAGCTATCAGGGAAATGCAAATCAAAACCACAGTAAGGGTCACCTCACCCCAGCTACAATGGTTCTCATACAGAAATCAATAAACAACAAATGCTGATAAAGATGTGGGGGAAAAGGCACCACAATCCATTGTTGGTGGGGATGTAAACTGATGCAGCCACTGTGGAAGACACTATGGAGATATCTCAGTAATCTGAATATAGACCTACCATAGGACCCAGCCTTCCCACCTCTGGGAATTCACCCAAGGGAAATGAAATCAGCATATGAAAGAGGGATCTGTATCCCCATGTTTATTGCAGCTCAATTCATAACACCTAAGATACATCAACCCAGATGCCCACCAACTCAAGACTGGATAAAGAATTTATGGTATATATACTCTATAGAATACTACATAGGAGTAAAAAAATGAAATCCTGTCTTTTGCAATAATACTGGAAACCATTATACTTCATAAAATAAGCCGATCCCCAAAAGACAATATTATATGTTTTCTCTGATCTGTGGTAACTAATAGAGAACCTAAAATGCATTATATACATTGACATTTTGAGATTCAATGATTGTTTACAGCCCTTGTATCAATTTGAGGAACAGTGCTTTTTTTTTTTTTTTCATACTATTTGATGAACTCTCTACTTAGTGAAGGGTTAATCTTAAGAGATACAGCATGCTGAAAATAGATCTTTGTAAAAATTAAAAATGGGAATAGGACAAGGAGTAAGAAGAAGGATGAGAGTATGGGAAGCAGGGAGGGTAGGGTGAGAAATATCACTATGTTCCTGAATCTGCTATGTATGAAATACATGAAATTTGTATACTTTAAATAAATTTTAAAAACAATCGCATGATTTAAAAAGAATGATATATGAGACGTGCTAACTAATCTTTTCCATGCAGAATAACGTTAAATGACCTCATATTTTCATAATGATTTTACTGTTCTTCTACACTGTTTTCCCAAAGGTTTTCTTTAGAACATTCTCTTGAAGGCTGGAACTGACTGACTCAGGACTTGTGCTTACAGAAGAATGTAAGGAGAAAAGTTAGGGTTACTGCATCCTCTATCTGATAGATAGGGCGTATTTTTCAGAACTTGGAATAGGTGACATAGGACACTAAGTTTTCTGATCATGCTCTATCAAAGCAAAGAAGTACCCCGGATAAGACAGCATAAGTTATACTCTTATGCCACCTTTTTTTACATGAATTGTTATCTACATATAAATAGATTCTGCTGGGAAGAAAAATCTTCATTATCATTATGTTTTGGGGGTTTCAAATCTCTATGACAGTGTTTACATCAGAAAGGTTGCCACATTCCCTGTATCTAATGGCAAGGGGTTTCCAGAGTTTCTGGTGGGAATTTATTGAGCTATGTCCTTTAGGTTTTAGGTTTTTCCAAGCCCTGATAGTAGTAACATGGCAGATGCTGTTTGTCATTTTTACTTAGAAACTGTCTAGTGATTTTCTTAAGATAAATTTAACTTATGGTAGAAAAAGTTTGTCATTTATATATAGCTATTCTAGAAAAAATTTAAGTTAAATTATAATGAATTATTCTAAGTCATTATGATGTAATAGCACCCTTTTGTATCTGATGATTGGCTTTTGTTTTGTTTCAGGAAATTGTCAGAGGAACTGTCTTTCTCATGCTGGCTTATTAAAGACCTTTAGTTCTTCCAGCTTCCTTCATTTTTGGCTTTTCACTGCTTATTAGATTCTATACTGGGGATAATGAAAGGGTTGGGAATAAAATGAATTTGGCTGGTGAAAAAATTGTAACAATGATTACTACAGTGAATAGTAATATTTTACTATGTACACAGGAATTTTGTTACTATCATGTCTCCTCATAGCTAAAGTTAGCTAAAAGCTGGCTATACATACAAGCACTTTATCTCGCAGGAATTCTTATTATAATTCACAAGTGGCTTTCTTTGTGTAGAATGTCTCATATTAATGACAGTACTAACATTACTATAGAAGTTTATTTCATATATACAAATAATTTCAATGTCTGTGCAGCTTCAGTATACAATCATGCTTCTCATTATTCTTATGATGTTCCATACTAAGAATGAGGTTTGGGTGGATTGAACAAAGATAAACTGTACTGTGTGTATTCTAAAACTATGGTGTTAGATGATTATGACAATTAAACAACAAACATTAAAATCTATTTTTTAATGAAGAGTCTATTTAATCTTTTAGAAGCATCATAACAGATTCTTTTTTATGTTTATATTTATTGCTGAAAATTTAAGCCACAAAACATTCAGTCATCAGATAACATATTTTTGCTTATGAGGACACACAGAAAAGGGGGTAAAAAACTCCAAGGAATATTATTTAAGGGATATGAAAAAGAGTGGAGGTAGGTATAAGATTAGAAAAAGAAGATTTAAACTAACACATCATCAAATGAATCCTTTAGAATCTAGATATTATATAATTTATAATTAAGGACTTCATTATAAAAGGCACACTCATCATTTACAAATGAGTCAAGATCTCACCTTTTATCATACAACTAATTAAAAATGGTTTGAAGAGACAAAGAGTCAAGAGAGTGCATATTTTCATGGCTACATTTTGGCAAGATGTCCCCAAAGTTTCCTCTTTTCAGAATACAACAGTCAGCCTCACTTGTCAGTTAGCAGTGATATGAGTACTCCCTGAATACTAAGTACCCTCTACATACATTGTTTTGGTCAAACAGAACAAGTTTGTTGAACAAGCCAGAAAACTGAAATGGAGAAGATGATGAGGATAATGTATCTGTTCTCCATTTGGAAAATGGAGTAAGAAAGGCCTAAGAATAAATTACCAGAACTTGGTTAAATAGTATTCATTACAACACTATTCACAGTAGCCACTATATAGAATAAAACTAAATGTCTACCATCAGATGAAAGGTTAAAGAAATGTACACAACATTTACACAACAGGATAATATTCAGCCATAAAAAAGCAAATCCTGCAATTAATGATAATGTAGATGAATTTTGAAGGCATTAGGTTAAATAAAATAAATCAGTTACAGAAAGGCAAAAATGGCACGATAGCACTGATGTGAAATCTAAAAACTTTGATCTCATTAAAGTTGAGAGTTACATGGTGGTTTCTATGAGTTGGGTTCTTTGGTGGGTAGAGATTGGGAAGGTGTTGGTTAAAGTCTACAAAATTTCAGTTGAATAGAAGGAGTAAGTTCCATCAATCAGTTATCCAGTCTGGTGGCTACAGTTAATATTTTGTATTCTTGAGCTCTAGCATCTATACACTTCCCATGCATGATCAGAAATCTCTGCTCAACCATCAGCTCCTTTGCAGCAGTCCTCTGCTACTATGCCTTCTGGAATTGCACCTTGCATTCCAAGGATCAGAGGTGAAGTTTTATAGATTTCCAGGTTGCAGATTTCCAGCCAGCGAAGGCTGAGGCTACCTCCACCCAGATTAGAACCGCAGACTCCTTCATTTCCTGGGGGCTCATCTGGGTTCATGAGAAGGGTAAGTAAAGACAGAGTGCCTCTGTTTCTTCCCCTTCCATCTTTTCCTCCCCTTCCTCTTCTACTTCCCCTTCCGCTTCACCTTCCCCTTGACATTCTGAACTTCATCATAGTCCTCTATCAAATAAAAACTCCACAGCTCTGTGACCCAGTTAAAAGCTATTAGTGTGGCTGCCAATCTTAAGACTCAGAGGGCAGCCTTTCTGAGGCAAATCTGATTTATTCCCCCTTTGCATTTTGGCACTGCCAATGTTGGTTTTGTTCTGCCTTAGTTTCCTTTCATGGAAATTCACTCAATGCATGAGACTGAAGGAAGGTCTTGCAGTACTTGCTGGCTTCTGGCCAGGGCAGCTCCCTAATGTTCAGATCAGATCTAGACTCCAACTTCTCATTAGGGTACTGCACTGCTCTATAACTCTCTTTCCTATTCAATGCCCCTCCTCACTCAGTCTCAAATGTCAGGAAGGGAAGGGTATGCCTCTAGCTACAGCTGCTTGGATAGGATCTAAGCTACCAAGAGATAGGCCTTGATCTATTAAACATTTTCAATCTAACAGATTTTTCCCTCCATTCTCTGCAGTTTACATTTTGTTGATGAATTTTTCTTCAGCTCTTCAAAACAGGATTATCAGATTCTCAACCTCGTTGTTCCATGATTTATTTAACTGCCCTAAGTAATGAGATCATATGTTGATGTCATCTGCTAGTCCTTTTAATCAAGATTTTTCTATGCTGTTGTAACTGACATAGGTAACAAAAACTGAATGCAGCTTGAGCAAAGTTTCATGTGTTTGCTATTGTCTTTATTCAGTCTTAATTGCTTGTGAGAATGTTAAAAGTGTTAGCATTTATGCCTATTTGTAATTGAGTGTTTACTGTAACTCTGATTAGATATGGCCCACAGCTTTGGTTAAAAAATATGATTAAATGGATTATAAAATGCACTGTAAGGTTATAAAATGATGCCAAACCTATGTAACCTATGTTGTGCTCTTATAAAGGTCTGATGTTTTATGTTCCGGGATCAATAAATGGTTCCTTATATCTTTGTATCAGACATGGGAAAGACTTAGAGGTCAGGGATATGATGTCAAGATCCTAGAGATGCAAAGAAACAGGTGGAGGCACAGGTAAGAACATCTACTCTTCTTTTCTAACCTCTCCCAGCTTTGGCTCCATGACACTGTGCTCCATAGGCAACGAATTTGAGGGTCTCCTCCCATGGGCAGAGGCAGAAACTTAAACATGGTTTTGTTGCTTATCCTTTTATTTTAGATGGGCAGTAAGTCATCTTTATCGTGTTCCCATTTAGAGTAAATTGTTGGGCACGGAGATTCCTTTGACTCTCAAACCTTCAAGAAAGAACACTTGGGGCTGGCACTGTGGTGCAGTGGAGTAAAGCCCTGGCCTGCAGCACTGGCATTCCATATGGGCACTGGTTTGAGTCCCAGCTGCTCCACTTCTGATCCAGCTCCCTGTTAATGTGTCTGGGGATGCAGCAGAGGATGGCCCAAGTCCTTGGGCTCCTGCGCCCATGTGGAAGACCCAGAAGAAGCTTTTGGCTCCTGGCTTCAGATCAGCTCAACTCCAGCTGTTGCAGGCATTTGGAGAGTGAACCAGCAGATGGAAGACTCTCTCTCTCTCTCTCTCTCTCTCTACCTCTCTGTAACTCTTTCAAATAAATTTAAAAAAAAATTTTCTTTAAAAAAAAAGAACACTCGATATTTTTCCACACTCTGGCATGGCCAGAATACAAGCTGGAGGATGGAGACTTAGCCCCCAGAGGGAGATAATAGCTATAACACCATCATCCAACTGGGCTTCTTCTGTTACAAAGCAGGGAAGTGGTCTGAAATGCCCTGTGTACAAGCATTTTTTGCCATACAACATAAGCCATATCTGCCAACTCTGCAAAGTAAATGCAGCACTTTTAGCAGCAGTTACTCTCAGAACCCCAGCTACCCCTCTCCTTGTGCATGCTAGGGAGCCTGCAATATAATGTGCACCTATGCCACCTTCTACTGCTCCAGCTCCCTCATGCACCCTGCATTCCAGGAATACCTATTACAAGTAGGACATACAATCACCTAATTCTACTTGACTCCTCCAGAAGGTTGAGGAAGAATTTGGCAGTTATACTTGTGTCCAGTTCCCCTTTTCCCTGCAAGATCTAATACAGATAAAGGGGGACTTAGGGAGATTTTCAGGTGACCCTGACAGAAATACTGAGGCCTTCCAGACCTTATCCCAGGTCTATGATCTACCTGAAAAGATGTAATGTCACTCCCAAAGCAGACTCTAACAGGAACTGAAAACCAAGCTGCTCTCCAAATCACAGAAACATTCAGAGATGGACTTTATATGATATTTACATCCTGACCTAATCAGAGAAGCCAGGAACAGATATGTTCTACAGGAAAACAGGCTGTGCCTTAGTAAGAGTCTGACCCTAAATGGACATAAAACCAAAAATATTTAATTACTTGTGTCCTGGAGGGATTGAGGAGGACTAGGACCAAACTACTCCAAGCTTTCCATCACAAACAAAGGTCCAGAGAAGAATCTTTCACTTCCCTAGAGATTGAGGGAGGAATTAGTCAAGCATACTTCCCTATCTCTTGATTCAATAGAAGGACAAGCAATCTTAAAGGATAAGTTCATTACTCAATCAACATCAGGTATTAAAATAAAGCTTCAAAAACAGCTATGGGGCCTGAGAGTACATTAGAAAACCTTCTGAAGGTTGCCACTTTGGTCTTTCACAATAGGGACCAGCAGGAGACTCAACAAGAGAGTGGATAAGAAAAAGTTCACAGCTCTGGGATCAACCTTACAACCACACAAACCTGAGGGTCCCCAGGGTCTCCAAAGTGCTATGGATTGATCAGGAAGGGCATTTCAAGAAGGAATGTCCACATTCCCCTTGCCAGAGAAAAGCCCATGGCTCTGACCTATTTGCAATGCAAACCATTGGAGGATTGACTGCCCCAGAGACAAAGACATCTGGGTTTGGGTCCATTCCTCAGATGACTCAATAGGACTGATGGGGCTCAGGTCTTCTCCTACAGGTTCTTTCCAGCAAGTCTATCAGCACTCAGGAGCCCTGGGAGCTCTCAACCCTCAAAAAGAAGCAAGTTTACTTCCTTCCACATACTAGAGCTGCTTTTTCTATTCTTCTTTCAAATATGGGTCTCTCCTCTTCCTATAGCATGGTTATGAGAAGTGTCTCATGAAAGCCCTTAGAAATATAACCCAGTCTCTAAGCTGTAACTGGGAGAACTTGTTTTTTTTTTTTGGCAGGCAGAGTGGACAGTGAGAGAGAGTGACAGAGAGAAAGGTCTTCCTTTTGCCGTTGGTTCACCCTCCAATGGCCACCGCGGTTGGCGCGCTGCAGCCGGTGCACCGCGCTGATCCGATGGCAGGAGCCAGGGGCTTCTCCTGGTCTCCCATGGGGTGCAGGACCCAAGCACTTGGGCCATCCTCCACTGCACTCCCTGGCCACAGCAGAGAGCTGGCCTGGAAGAGGGGCAACCGGGACAGAATCCGGTGCCCTGACCGGGACTAGAACCCGGTGTGCCGTCGCCGCAAGGTGGAGGATTAGCCTAGTGAGCCGCGGCGCCGGCCGAACTTGTTTTTTTTTTTTTTTATACATGCCTTTTTGGTCATACTGGAAAGCCCAAAATCCCTTCTAGGGAGAGATCTCAGCCTAGATGGAAATCACTGTCCTCATGGCTCCAGGACAATTTTCATGCCTTCCTCTAATTTAGACAAATACTAATCTAGAGTTTTGGGCAAATCAGGGGAATATTGGCTGAGCAATAACTGGCCAATCAGTAGAGATTCATCTTAAGGATATCTCCTCTTTTCCCAAATCAAGACAACATTCCTTAAAACTGAAGGTTCAAAAAGGGTTAAAAGCCATAATATTTAAAGTCACAGGGATTTTTAAAGCCATGCAATAGTCCTTGTGACACTCCAATCCTAGGAGTCCAAAAACCTAATGGAAAATGGAGGCTAATACAGGATCTCCAACTTATTAATGAAGTTGTGATCCCCATTCACCTGGTGGTCCCTAACTATTACACTTTACTAACCCGAATTCCATATGGGGCTAATCATTTAGTTTCAGACTTAAAGGATACCTTTTCTGTGTAACTTTACACCCTGACTCCCAATATTTGTTTGCTTTTGAAGATCCCCTCGACTCAGTCCACACAGTTAACTTGTACACTGTATTGTCGCAGAGTTCTGAGACAGTCAAGATTTTTTTGAACAGTGTTGTCCCAAGACCTGTTGGAGTTTTCCCATCCATAAGCCATTGTACTACAGTAAGTGAATTAAATTCTCATCTATGGTTGGATAGAAGAGAATTACCAATGAGGTAGTAATGTCCTTTTCAGCCTTTTGGCAAAAGAAGTGATAAAGTCTAGAAATCTAAAGCCTAACTCTACCAATCTTCCATAAAGTATCTAGGCTTAACTTTATCTGAAAGAACTTGGGTATTGGGGGAAGACAGAATCAAGCCAATAGCCACCTTTCCATCCCTTAAAACACTTTAACAGCTTAGAGGGTCCCTGGCAATCCAAGATTCTGTTGACTCTCAACCTCCCAAATATTGGGAAATACCCTGTTTTTTGCATGAACTAATAAAAAATATTCAGACATACTCATGTTTTGACATTGGGCTCAGAGACCAAATAGGCCTTTTATCTAACATAAACAGGGCTTATTCAAGGTCTTGACTTAAGCATCCCAATGAGCAAAATCTTCAATCTCTAAGTAATGGAAAGAAAAAAGATGGCTTTGGGGATGTTGACTCAGGTTAAGGGACCAGTTCAGTAGCCTATAGGTTATCTTAGGAAAGAACTTGACACTATGGCCAAGGGGTGGCCATCCTACCTCCAAGTGGTGGCAGCTATCATCCTTCTAATCCCTGAAGTAACCAAACTGTCTCTGGGACAAGATCTAATAGCATACACTCCCCATAATGTGAGAGAGTTTTTAGCCTCAAAGAAAGCTTCTGGTTAATAGAAAATTGCCTTTTAAAATACTAGGTATTACTGCTGGAGGGCCCTGCAATGAAGATCAAGGCTTGCTCCTCTCTTAATCCAGTTACTTTCCTCCCTGAGGAGGTGGAAAGCCCAGAATACGACTGTGAACAGGTAGTCCTACAGTTACAAGCAGCCAAAGAGGATCTAAAGGAGACCCCTGCAGAGAACCTGGGCTGAATTCTCTTCAATGACTGGAGTTTCTTTGCTGAACAAGAAAGCTGCTGGGCTGGATTTGCCATAGTTACCTTAAATGAAACCATCACGAGCTCTCATCTTCTTCCTGCACGAATGCTCAATTGGTAGAACTGCAGCTCTGGCAAGAGCCCCTAAGCTGAGCAAGGGTAAATATTTGCACAGATTCTAAGCAAGCCTACCTAGCAAATGAGTCCTCTACCAAATACCATCAGGAAATAAGATCCATTATGATTTTTCAGTGTGCCTCTCTCAGGAAATATCAGATATACCCTGTTAAGGGACACCAAAAGGGGACCAATGAAATAACTGAGGGAAACTAAATGGCAGTTTTGACAGCCAGATCAGCAGCCAAGGAGAGCCTGTAGAGGCCCCTTTGATTTGGGAAAACTCCCTACAAGAGATCAAGCCATTACGCCTCTGAGACCCAGAATTACAGTCTCCAGTCCAATGAATAACTTCAGTCTGAAGGAATATCCATGTTTCTTCCTCCTGCGAGTGGAAGGCACTTAAATTCTCCATCAAGTAACACCTTTTCAGCTGGTCCAGGGGCTATTGATGGGAAAGGGACTTCCTCAGGAATATAAAACAGGTTATAGGAGTCTGTGAGAACTGTCTTCGAAACGACCCCTTTAATCAAAGGCTTCCCCTGCTCAGTGCACATAGAAAATAAGTTTTCCAGGGCAGGACTGGCAACTAGATTTACTCACATGCCTCAACAAAGAAATATCCAATACAACTTGGTATGGATGTACACCTTACTAAATGAGAGGAACTGAGACAGCTACTGAACTAGTAAAGCTACTAGAAAGCTATTGAAGTAGAAAAGGTGCTGAGCTCTTGGGGCCAACGCTGTGGCATAAAGGCTAAAGCCACCGCCTGCAGTGCTGGCATCCCATATGGACACTGGTTCAAGACCCGGCTACTCTGCTTCCAATCCAGCTCTCTGCTGTGGCCTGGGAAGGCAGTGAAAGATGGCCCAAGTACTTGGGCCTATGCACCCATGTAGAAGACCTGGAGGAGGCTCCTGGCTCCTGGCTCCTGGCTTCAGATAGGCATGGCTCTGGCTGTTGCAGCTGTTTGCAGAGTGAACCAGCAGATGGATGACCTCTCTCTCTCTCTCTCTCTCTCTCTCTGCCTCTCTTTCTCTGTACAGCTTTTTCAAATAAATAAATTTAAAAAAAAAATAAGGTGCTGCTGCCGGGGCTGTGGCTCAGCAGGTTAAAGCCTTGGCCTGAAGCGCTGGCATCCCGTATGGGTGCCAGTTCTAATCCCGGCTGCTCCTCTTCCAAGCCAGCTCTCTGCTATGGCCTGGGAAAGCAGTAGAAGATGGCCCAAGTCCTTGGGACCCTGCACCTGCGTGGGAGACCTGGAGGAAGCTCCTGGCTCCTGGCTTTGGATTGGCACAGCTCTGGCCATTGCAGCCATCTTGAGAGTGAACCAGCGGATGGAAGACCCTTCTCTCTCTCTCTCTCTCTCTACCTCTACCTCTACCTCTCTCTGTAACTCTGTCTTTCAAATAAATAAAATAAATCTTTAAAAAAAAGGTGCTTATTGCTACCATAGACTCTCACTTTGGATTTTCTAAGAGCCTACAAAGTGACAAGATCCTTCAAGGCAAACATCATTCAGGAAGTCTGTAAGGTGCTATGTATACATTATTATCTCCATTGTGCGGGGAGGCCCAAATCATCAGGGAAGGTAGACACCATCAAGAGACACCTCAGGAAGCTATCTCAGGAAATTCACTTTCACTGGATTTCTCTCTTGCCCAAGGCCTTGGTGTATATCACAAATACTTCCTCAAAGTTAGGTTTGAGTCCTTTACAAAATGCTGTACGGCCCTTTCGTGACTAATGATCTCCTAACAGACAATGAGAACTCATACATGATCACATGTCACAGCACTTGCCAAATTCCAATAGGCCATTTAAGATATCCTGGAGACAAAACCCAGAAGACACAATCCAGGAGATCAGGAAGCCCTAACTATATCCCAAGAGACTCAGTGTTAGTCAAGGCCCTTCCAACTCCCTTTTCAGAAGAGGGTTGGGAGGGAACCTATACTGTGATTCTTTCTACTTCTACTGTGGTACAAATGCCCAGAGTATACTCCTGGATCCACTAATCTCAAGCAAAAGCCTGAGTTTCCTAACCAACTTGATTAGATCATGGGCGATGACTTTGACACCCTCAAAGAGGATAATCCTGTCAAGCCACTGAAGTACTCAAGTTCCATTTTTAAAAAGATAAAAGAAATCTATGCACACTCCTCCCCAGCCTTCATCACTCAATCCCATCATCCCTCAAGTCCATCATCAAGTTTCAATTATTTTGCGAATATCCTTGCTACTTGGAGTGTTAGCTCTTTTCATCTTATTGTTCACTAGTTTACCTCCAGTGAAGTGCCTTGGCTTTACAGTGCCATGACTTTAACCCTGTTGACTATACACAACACAGTCATGGCTTACATTTCTGGGGACACGCCAATGACAACCCCCTCTTAGAAAGACTGGGAGTGGGATATTCCATTTACAGATGCCTCTTTTGGTTTCTATCTCCCCATTCTTGCCTAGATCCATCCTGAATCTTATTATACAGGTTCAACAGGGATGAGAGGCTATGGTAAGAATCACTTAATCTCAGTAAACTTCCATTAACTCTTTGGGTTCTACAGTCTTGCAGAATCATTAGGTGTTAGACATCCTTACAGCCCAGCAAGGCATAACATGTGCATTATCAAATGAAAAATGTTGCTCTTGGATTAATACCACCCATCACGTGGAAGAAAATCTACAGATTCTAAAAGACAATATCAGGCTCATAGATAATCCAAGAAAACAGGCAGGCTCAAGTTCTAGCTGGCTATAGTAGCCTCTTCTCCTCTTTAGGACTCTCTAACATATGGACATGGCTTTATCCATTCCTAGCCTAGCTTTGTATTTATGTGATACTGCTTATGTTTGGGCCCTGTATACTTAACCCTCTTGTATGGCTTTCATCTTTTCACCTAGAGTTTATTAAACTCCAGAAGGTCCTGAAAATGAAACTAGGGATCCAGGCCTTCTGCCAGGACCCTGCTACAGACCTCTAGAGGAAGCATCCTCAGGGCTGTCTCCAATGTAGCCCCCTCCAGCTCAACATAGCCAGAGCAGCCATTGCCCCTTCTCTGTATCAGCAGTTGGGGTTACCTTCAGAGGAACTCCCATTTATCTATTGATAGGGACATAGATTCCTGGCTGGGTAGATAAGGATGGGGGAGGGGGAGCTCTCCCTACCATCCGGAGATGAGTTAAAGCAACTGGGTTTTATAATGGACTTCTGTGACTGGAGATTTTTCACCCAACTAACCAATCAAAACTATCACTTCTCAATCTTTCTCCTATAGTAATCCTGAGAACGTCCCCTTTTACAGCTTGGAAAACCCAAGACAATCAGCTTTCAATGGCTCCCTCCTTCAGGGATCCCAGTCAGCGCTGTGAGTAGCTTTTGCTTTTGTTTTTGCTTCTCTTTTCACTTAATAAACTCCTTCACTTTTCTCATTCTTTGTCCATGCTTCTCATTCTTCATGGATATGAGACAAAGAACCAGGGAGAGAAAAAAATTATAATCTAAAAGAGGTATAACATTTCAAAAATTCCATGAAAAGAAAAATCTGCAATATTTCCTGGGGACAAGACACAAACCTGAGTGATCAGAACCACATATTCATGCAACAAATTCACCTTCATGCTTTGAAGCATTGTGCATTAGACACTGCCTACAACAGAAAGATAAGGTGGATAAAGAACAAATACTGTGTATTTTTTCTCTCAAGTAACTCAACATTATACTGAAAACTGTCAATGCCTATAAATATTTGCTTCCTATAACTGTTATAGTTGTGTAGGCTTTTGGGAAAGAAGTTAATGCTATTGTCAATTTTTCTGACAATACCAGAATAAGAAACTCTGCTTCTAATATCTTGTTCCCTTCTAATCCATTGTTCATTTTCCCAAATTACAAATTGTATTATGTCACATTGTTGTAAAACTGTCTGAATCACTCATTATATTTTTGAAATCTACACTCCTATGTACCTTATGATCCCTGAATGTAAATGATGTCTATCTACTTCCTTGCCTTTAATCTCACAATTCTCCTCACAAATTTCTTTTTTCTCACTGTACTAAAATGTATTCCTCTCTTGTTTCTATATGTTTACACATGCTAGTTCTTCCTCTGAGAGAACTCAATTCCCTACATTGTTAACATACATGCAGAAAAATTTTAGAAGGACAAACAAGAACTCATAAATCTAATCAATTTATGTAAGAGAGGCTAGGATCCTGGTACTCAGGGGAACATGTTTTATTATATAAGTTTTGTACAGTTTGGACTTTTGTTTATGGTATGCATATATTAACTCTTAAACAAGGTTTAATTTTAAACAAGGTTTAATTTTATTTTTTTAAAGCTTGGGTCTGATGTTTTTAAGTTTTTAAGGTATTTTCATTTTATTTGAAAGGCACAGAGACAGAGACAGACAGGCCAGGACTCCAGTAAGGCACTCTGATATGAGTTGCGGGCATCCCAAATGATGACTTAACCACTGAACCAAATGTTTACCATTAAAACTCTAATTTTAAAAAGTAGGCTAATAGGGGAAGGTGCTGTGGCATAGTAAATTAACTGGCTCTGGCATCCCATATGTGTGCTGGTTTGTGTCCCGGCTGCTCCTCTTCTGATTGAGCTCTCTGTTAATGGCCTGGTAAAGCAGTAGAAGATGGCTCAAGTGCTTGGGCCCATGCACCTATGTGGGAGACGCAAGAGAGGCTCCTGGCTCGGGGCTTCAGATCAGCCCAGCTCCAGCCACTGTGGCAATCCGGGGAGTAGAGCAGTGGATGGAGGACTTCTCTCTCTCTCTGTCTCCTCCTCTTTCTGTCGGTGGCTCTGCTTCTCAAATAAATAAATAAATAAATAAATAAATCTTTTTTACAAAACTAGGATTAGAGGGAGTATGAGAGAAAAAGTAACAAACCCAAACTAAACAATCACTTCCATTTGTTTTCCTCTTGTGATTACCCACTGAATATATGCTTTATTTTAGTACAACTGGAATCTACTACAGATTATTTTTGAATATTATGTTTGAGGTAAATATAGCAAATAAAAGATAAAATATTTGAAAGAAACATTTAAGTTCATCAATCCAGGTATATTTGATGTCTCTCCTTTTTAATTTTATGAAGAGATGTTTACAGTACTTTAATTCTTTACTCACTGTTTGAAAATCCACACTTCTGCATAGCCTCCCTACCTTATCAAGTGACTGTAACATTCTGTTATCTTGATCTATAGTGTTTCCTTTAATCATTTCCCTACCAGGAATAGACTTTTTAAAACTATTTGTTCAATTTTTAAGCCTTGAGTAGCTGAAGTTCTATTTCTGTCAGTTTACCAGTAGGTGGTGCTGGATAGTAGCTGTAAATAATATGTTTTCGAATATATGCAATACTAACATCCTTTCCCTACAGTGATGACACTGAACTAAATCAGGGAAGTGGTTGAAATTGTTTTTCAAGTAGTGGGGATGGGTTTCCACTCTTCTATCTGCATTCTCTTATATTCTCCCTCTTGTAAGCAACTCCAAAAGTGTTTTCAAATGATTGCCTGGAATGAAGGTTATTGTCTGTGGTCCTGACAGCAGATTCAGAGTGTCAGCAGGGGTCCCTGCCTCTTGATAGAGCACCTACCACAGGCTTCATCATATTCTGGCACTCCAGACTTTGAACCACTGTGCACTGAGCCCTGCTATGTGACATGCTCCGTCCCGAATCTCTCCCATGGATCTTCTCAAAGTATTTCTCATGAATGTGTCCATTTGTATAATTATTCACATGTGAATGAGTAGATGAGGCGGTGGATTCATGATCCTTTCAAATTTCTACAACTGACAGACTGCTACAGAAAGAGCCTGCACTTACAGCTGGAGTTAGTGAATTTAGTGCCATGAAACATTTGTTTACAGATCTGTAAAACAGGAAGGTCAGTGTAGATCTTGACACCAAATTTAAAAAATACTTTTCTAACATCAAAGTTATATTTATATTGAATTAAAAGACAAATCAATGGTTCCCAACACAGTTGTGGACGCACTATTAAAACAGCAAATACAGAACAAAACTGAAAGAAAACTTATTTTCTTCCATTCCTCCCTATATCCTACGCCTTTCTCCTCCCTTCTAATTAAGATTTCTCCTCCTTCTAATTTAAGATTCAGAGTTCTTGTCCTTATACCACTCTCGAGTTTTCTGTTTCTTTGATTTTCAGTACCACATAACGCTGCTCATTCTGGATTAATTACCACTTTGCAGGAGAAAGCAGGGGCAGAGTCATTTAAATCACAAGCTGCTGTGTCTAAACAGGTGTTTCATATCCTCCTAGGATTAGCGTTTAGCAGGAAGCAATGTTTCCTATATGTAATCTCACCCTTCCAAATCCAGGCTAGTGTTTTATCTGTGTGGCTATTTCAAAGTAAATACTTTCTTTTGCTTTTGCTTTTTTATAGGTAGCAGAAGGCTAATATTTTTAGCTATTTCTTCTTAAAGGAGTTGCTATTCCGTCATTTGCTTTCTGGAATTTACTTTTGAAAAATCTGTATAACTTGCAGTTAGCCAGTTTATTAGCAAATAAACACCTTGTGGAAAGGTGTCGCACATGGAGGTGTTTCATTTTTCACTTTCTATTCTAAGACCTCATGGACCATGACCTGGCTATTGTCTTGTACATGGTTTTAATGGATTTAAAGAAGAATGTTGTGTTTAAAGAAAAATTTTCTAGTAGACTGATTTGGAAGGGTTTGGGCTGGCTACTGGTACTTTGGCTTACTCAGCTGTCACTATGGGCAATGGAAATATGAATGGCTTATCATCAAGATATTAAAAAACTGAAAATGAGAATTATTGATCGTACATGAAGATGGCCAGTATTTTACACAATTAACTAATCTCTCTTTTATAACTGGTACAATATTTCTAGCATGCCTGACTGCAGGTATAAGCAGACAAATTTAGAGCTAAAACTATTCCTGGATTCCTAGTATTTTTGACAGTCCCATCAACTAAAATTCTGCAAACATTTCCACTGTCTAGGTTTCCGGGGATAGAGCTAATGAACCAACATGGAACAAACTGAGTTAGACTGATTCTGCAGTACTGTGGTGTTAACTCAGAGGGCAACCCTGAGTTAACCCTGGAATCCAATGAACAGGCATCTCTGGAACTTAAATGAGTCCTTCTCAAGAAACATTAGGTGTATGTTTGACTTTAGAGACGTCTACTTGTGAGTCGCAAGGCACCAAGCCTGATCTGACTATCCTTTTGCTACTTTGGCAAATGCATTCTTCAAGATGATGTGTGTTAGGAAATTCATGAAGCTATCTTTCCAAATCTGCTGACTGCTAGTTCCTGCCATTGGGGATACCGTTAGACGTGTCCTCATTGCTACAAGGCAAGTCACATGCTTGGTGCTGGCCCAAACAATGCCATAACCACCAGTGGAAAAGTAGGCAGCCTGCCAACTACAGGACAAGCATTGAAGTTTGTCTTCCATGCCCACTACACCATAGCTTTACCTATTAAGGAGTGGTTTTTGTTTGTTTTTAAAATATTTTATTTTATTTATTTGAAAGGCAAAGTTACAAGGAGAGAGAGGGAGAGACAGAGAGAGAGAGGTTTTGTATCTGCTGGTTCACTCCCCAAACAGCTGCAACAGCAGGGCCTGGGCCAAGCCAGAGAAGGGAGCCAGGAGCTTCATCCGAGTCTCTGACATGGGTGCAGAGGCCCAAGCATTTGTACATTTTCTACTGCTTTCTGGGATACATTAGCAGGGAGCTGGATTGGAAGTGGAGCAGTTGGGACTCCAGCCAGTGCCCACATGGGATGTCAGCACTGCAGGCAGCGGCATAACCTGCTACACCACAGCATCTCCTCTTAAGAAGTGTTTTGACTCTTATTTGATCGATCATAGGGTATAGCCATCTCTAGTAGATCAGGGGGATATGTACTAGCTTTTTCAAAAATCTGTGATCAAAAAGGCCAACATGAAGTAGTGTAGCAGTGGTTGAGTACACAGGCTTTAAGGGTGGGCATCTGGCTTATCAGTTGACTCCCATGTGCTGTATTAGAGTGTCTGGATACAGTATCTCCATCTGGCTTCTGACTCCAGTTTCTTCTAACGCAGACCCTTGAAAGCAGCAGTGTTGGTTCAAGTGAGTGAGCTCCTATCATCCGTGTGGGAGACTTGGCTTGAGCTCTCAGATCTGGGTTTAGGCCAAGTCCAGCTCCGGCCACTGCTGGGATTTGGGGAGTGAATCAGCAGACTGGAACTCACTCTCTTTCCCTGCCTCTCAAACAAAAAAGTAAAGAAATAAAAAAGCACAGGTTACAGAAACAGAACTTATCAATTAATATCATAGTTCACTCTCTTTTTAAAAAAGATTTATTTATTTATTTGAAAGTCAGAGTTAGAGAGAATGAGAGGCAGAGAGAGAGAGAGAGAGAGAGAGAGAGAGAGAGATCTTCCGCTGGTTCATTCCCCAGATGGTCACAATGGCTGGAGCTGGGCTGATCCAAAGCCAGGAACCAGAAGCTTCATCCAAGTCTTGCATATGGTTGTGAGGGCCCAAGCACTTGGACCATCTTCCACTGCTTTCCCAGTCACATAAGCAGGGAGCTGGATTAGAAGTCCAGCAGCCAGGACTCTAACTGGCACCCATATGGAATGCCGTTGTGGCAGGTGGCAGTTTTACCTGTTACACCACAGTATCAGTTCGAGTTCACTCTTTTACTGTGTATTCCAAGAAACTAATTTAACCTTTCTGTGCCTATATTTTCTCATCTATAAAATGGGACTAACAATCCTTTGTATATCATTGGATTGTTCTGAAGATGATATAAGATTTAAAGCATATTAAGTCTGGTGCATAGTGAATCTTTTAAAATATTAGCTATTATAGTCTGGCTCAATCAAATTGTTCCTTTATAGGTGGAGTCTCAAAGGTCTAGGAAACCACAACCACCAGGGTTCACACAGTGGCATTTGTGTGAAGATAATGTTATTTCTCAAGCATAATAAAGACCATATTTCTCATGGCCTGCACCAAGCACCTCAAAACACACTACACTATACTAGAAGTTCTTTATTGCCAGTCCTATTCCAGGATTCATGCCTTTAGGTTCAGAATTCTAATATAAATCAATCCTTTCCCCAAAAGTTACTCACAAAAGTATATGTTTTAGGAAAAAAAAAAGTAAATTTTTATATAGATGGAAATTGAGTGAGTGCATTTACTTTTTTTTTTTTTTTTGACAGGCAGAGTGGACAGTGAGAGAGAGAGACAGAGGTCTTCCTTTTCTGTTGGTTCACCCCCTAGTGGCTGCTGCAGCCAGTGTGCTACAGCCGGCGCACCGCGCTGATCTGAAGCCAGGAGCCAGGTGCTTCTCCTGGTCTCCCATGCAGATGCAGGGCCCAAGCACTTGGGCCATCCTCCACTGCCCTCCTGGGCCACAGCAGAGAGCTGGACTGGAAGAGGAGCAACCGGGACAGAATCCGGTGCCCCAACTGGGACTAGAACCCAGGGTGCCGGCGCCACAGGTGGAGGATTAGCCTAGTGAGCTGTGGTGCCGGCCAAGTGCATTTACATTTTTAAACTACAAAATTATTAGAATTAGTAGGTGTATTTAGCAACCTCATTGGATAATTTACTTCTGTTTATTGGATTTAACTAAATAAAATTTTGAGAGACATTTTTTATGATAATATATATTGCTTGGTATAAAACCACTAAAAAACACGCAAAACATATGTAAACAGCACAGAGAAAATAAAGAACATCTTATTAAATGGATACATGGTCATGGGTTGGAAGACCTGCTGTTATTAAAATGTCAGTTTATGGGCTGGCTATAGCTCAGCGGTTCCTTCAATACAGTAGCTACTTAAAATGTCAATTTATTCTAGATGGGCAGCTGTGAATGGTTCTACAGTACACATCTGCCCAGGGTTAGTTCCTTTTTTTAAAAATTTTTTTCTAGCCTACAGTTGAATTTTCCCACCAATGCCACTATACCAGGCACACAGGAAGGGTCCATAAGATTCTACTCCTTCTTCTCAGCAAAAGACCAAAGCTCTTTATACAGAACTTGTCATGTATTTTTTAAAAGATTTTATTTTATTTGACGGGCAGAATTACAGACAGTGAGAGAGAGATAGACAGAGGTCTTCCTTCCATTGGTTCACTCTCCAAGTGGCTGCAAAGCTGGATCTTCACCAACCCGAAGCCAGGAGCCAGGTGCTTCCTCCCAGTCTCCCATGTGGGTGCAGGGGCCCAAGCACTCAGGCCATCCTCTACTGCCCTCCCAGGCCACAGCAGAGAACTGGACTGGAAGAGGAGCAACCGGAACTGGAACTGGCGCCCAAATGGGATGCTGGCACTGCAGGCGGAGGGTTCACCTAGTGCGCCACGGCGCCAGCCCCGTCACGTATCTTAATACTCTCTGGATGACCTAAGACAGAATTAAAACATGAACATTCAAAGGGATCTGCACCTCTCTATCAAAATGCTCAACCTCATGTCCCAAATCTGCACAACCTACATAATCACAAAGCAGAATCATTGATCTGTGAACACCCCTGTCCGAATCACAGAGAGTCAATAACTGAAATCCAGACAGGGAAATCACTGAATTCCAGGGGGATGAATGGGATCCCCATGTCAGGATCTGAACAAGAGTACATGACCTACTTATTTTTACCATGTTGCAATCAGCCCTTAGAAATAAACAACAAACACAACTCCTCCTGTCTTTCAATAGGCCCTTGGTGATTGTTTTTTTCTCCACTTTTTGTTTTCTCTGATATCCCTGCCTACTGACATCACCATGTCTTTCAGCCCTCTGATTGTCTACCTCCAGATCTCCTTTCTGACTTCATTTTTCTCCACATCTTTCTGCTAGCTTTGATATTTCCTGTTGCTTTGATAGAGACATTTTCTGCCCTCCTGTGGTCTCTGTCTGTCCAATCTTTGAAAAAAAACTCTTGAGAGGTGGGGCTATTTCTGAATATTTGTTTCCCCCTAAACTTCACAGAAACCTATTCAGCAATGCGATGTCAGAAGGGGTGGATTTGATAGGAGGAGTCTTCAAGAATGGGGTGAGTACCCTTATAAAAGGGGATTCAGAGAGTCCCGTTCTCTCAGCACGGATGACACAGTGAGAACCATAAAGTGAGCCCTCTCTAGCCTTGAGCACGACCTTCTCAGCTTTCAGGACTGTGAGAGATGAGCCTTTGTTTCCTATAAGCCATGTGGTCTATAGTATTTTGTTACTGCAGCCCAAATGGACTAAGACAGATAGGAAGTGGGACATCATCTAAAACAAATACAGAATAGAAAGAAAGAGAGAGGGAGGAAGATGTAAAAACTTGTTTATGAAAGTTAAGCCTCCATGTTAGGGAAAGCTTAGGAAAAATAATCAGTTTTAACCATGGAGTGTCTGAAACAACGGGCAGAGCAAGAGCAGGAGAAAGCAGTGACAGAGGATCGTGCTGCTTGGAAGTGAGGATAGAGAGATCAAAAAACAAAGCAAAGTGACACTGCCTTTTCTTCAAGGAGAAGACTCTCCAAACTGCACTGGAGAGAACAAACATGCTGAAGAGGAAATTGAAACTCAGGAAAGACGAGGAAGTAATGAGAGGCCCCAGCAGCCTTAAGTGAATTTTTGTCTCTCGACCAAGACAGATTGCACCCTAAGCACCGAGACAAGCTGTAGTTGCAACTGCTCAAACAGCACAGTGATGTTTAGGAGTCATGGGAAATGGCAGGGGTCCTATGAGACTGGACGCGCATGACATTCAGAAGAGAATAAAAATACTGGTTTTGCAAACTACAGATTAGATATGCCGTAATCTGTTGGATGTCTGAAACTAGAGTAGTAAGAAAGAAAATGAAACCCTATTATTTGAACACTGCCTCACATAGCATATTCTAGCATAAATATCAGCACATATAATCATCACAATATCCCTTGACAGAAGACAGGCATTGTTACTCCTGATTTGTTCAGTTTTACTGTTTTTTGTTTGTTTACAAATACGTCAGTTGAGATTTGGAGAGATTAAAGTACAGATTATAATATACTATCTGCCAGGATTGTATTTGTTAAAACAACCCAGCCTTCTCCAAGTTCCATTTTGGCAATGGAATGCTGCTACAGTAGGATATTATTTATTAGAAATAAAGACAGTTGATCAAAATTAAGAGCAGGGAAACTTTTCAGGTTTGACAATATTTTGTATAAACTGTGTGCATAAGATATATATTAAGGGACAAGTATGTACAACATCTGACCAAAAAAAAAAAAAACTATATCCCATTCAAATCAACAAGAAAAATCAAGTCATCCAAATAGAAAATTGGACAAGGGGCAAATTAGAGTATAAAAAGATTATTACTGAACATGTAAAGGCAAAACAATCAATGTGATACACCACATTAACAGACTGCAAAAGAAAAACCATATGATTATCTCAATAGACACAGAGAAAGCATTTGATAAAATACAACACCCTTTCATGATGAAAACTCTAAGCAAACTGGGTATGGAAGGAACATTCCTCAATACAATCAAAGCAATTTATGAAAAACCCACGGCCAACATCCTATTGAATGGGGAAAAGTTGGAAGCATTTCCGCTGGGATCTGGTACCAGACAGGGATGCCCACTCTCACCACTGCTATTCAATATAGTTCTGGAAGTTTTAGCCAGAGCTATTAGGCAAGAAAAAGATATTAAAGGGATACAAATTGGGAAGGAAGAACTCAAACTATCCCTCTTTGCAGATGATATGATTCTTTATTTAGGGGATCCAAAGAACTCTACTAAGAGACTATTGGAACTCATCGAAGAGTTTGGCAAAGTAGCAGGATATAAAATCAATGCACAAAAATCAACAGCCTTTGTATACACAGGCAATGCCACGGCTGAGGAAGAACTTCTAAGATCAATCCCATTCACAATAGCTACAAAAACAAATACCTTGGAATAAACTTAACCAAGGATGTTAAAGATCTCTACGATGAAAATTACAAGACCTTAAAGAGAAAAATAGAAGAGGATACCAAAAAATGGAGAAATCTTCCATGCTCATGGATTGGAAGAATCAATATTATCAAAATGTCCATTCTCCCAAAAGCAATTTATACATTCAATGCAATACCAATCAAGATACCAGGACCTTCTTCTCAGATCTGGAAAAAATGATGCTGAAATTCATATGGAGACACAGGAGACCTCGAATAGCCAAAGCAATCTTGTACAACAAAAACAAAGCCAGAGGCATCACAATTCCAGATTTCAGGACATACTACAGGGCAGTTGTTATCAAAACAGCATGGTACTGGTACAGAAACAGATGGATAGACCAATGGAACAGAATAGAAACACCAGAAATCAATCCAAACATCTACAGCCAACTCATATTTGATCAAGGATCCAAAACCAGTCCCTGCAGTGGGGAGAGTCTATTCAATAAATGGTGCTGGGAAAATTGGATTTCCACGTACAGAAGCATGAAGCAAGACCCCTACCTTTCACCTTACACAAAAATTCACTCAACACAGTTTAAAGACTTAAATCTATGACCTGACACCATCAAATTATTAGAGAACATCAGAAAAACCCTGCAAGATACAGGTACTGGCAAAGACTTCTTGGAAAATACTCCAGCAGCACAGGCAGTCAAAGCCAAAATTAACATTTGGGATTGCATCAAATTGAGCAGTTTCTGTACTTCAAAAGAAACAGTCAGGAAAGTGAAGAGGCAACCGACAGAATGGGAAAAAATATTTGCAAACTATGCAACAGATAAAGGGTTGATAACCAGAATCTACAAAGAAATCAATAAACTCCACAACATCAAAACAAACAACCCACTTAGGAGATGGGCCAAGGACCTCAATAGACATTTTTCGAAAGAGGAAATCCAAATGGCCAACAGACACATGAAAAAATGTTCAAGATCACTAGCAATCAGAGAAATGCAAATCAAAACCACAATGAGGTTTCACCTCACCCTGGTTAGAATGGCTCACATTCAGAAATCTACCAACAACAGATGCTGGAGAGGATGTGGGGAAAAAGGGACACTAACCCACTCTTGGTGGGAATGCAAACTGGTTAAGCCACTATGGAAGTCAGTCTGGAGATTCCTCAGAAACCTGAATATAACCCTACCATTCAACCCAGCCATACCACTTCTTGGAATTTACCCAAAGGAAATTAAATTGGCAAACAAAAAAGCAGTCTGCACATTAATGTTTATTGCAGCTCAATTCACAATAGCTAAGACCTGGAATAAACCCAAATGCCCATCAACAGTAGACTGGATAAAGAAATTATGGGACATGTACTGTCTAAAATACTATACAGCAGTGAAAAACAATGAAACCCGGTCATTTGCAACAAGATGGAGGAATCTGGAAAACATCATGCTGAGTGAAATAAGTCAGTCCCAAAGGGACAAATATCATATGTTCTCCCTGATCGGCGACAACTAACTGAGCACCAAAGGGGAAACCTGTTGAAGTGAATTGGACACTACGAGAAACAGTGACTTCATCAGCTATTGTCCTGACTGTTGATGTACAATGCAATACTTTATCCATTATAGTATTTTTTTTCGTTCTAGTACTATTGTTTGAACTCTGTAATTAACACACAATTATTCTTAGGTTTTTAAATTTTAACTGAAAAGTGATCCCTGTTAAATGTAAGAGTGGGAAAAAGAGAGGGAGGAGATGTACAATTTGGAACATGCTCAATCGGACTTGCCCCAAATGGTGGAGTTAGAAATGTGCCAGGGGATTCCAATACAATCCCATCAAGGTGGCATATACCAATGCCATCTCACTATTCCAAGTGATCAACTTCAGTTCACAAATGATCACACTGATAGGTCTAAGAGTCAAAGGGATCACACAAACAAGACTAGTGACTGCTAATACTAACTGATAGAACCAAAAAGGGAGAGAACGATCCAACATGGGAAGCGGGAGACACAGCAGACTCATGGAATGGCAGATGTCCTAAATAGCACTCTGGCCTCAGAATCAGCCCTTAAGGCATTCGGATCTGGCTCAAGAGCCCATGAGAATATTTTAGGCATGGAAAGCCAAGACACTCTGGAAGAAAAAAAAAAAAAAAAAAGAAGACCTAAATGAAAGATCTCTGTGAGTGAGATCCCAGTGGAAAAGAACAGGGCCATCAAAGAAGGAGGTACCTTTCTCTGAAGGGAGGAGAGAACTTCTACTTTGACTATGACCCTGTCAGAATAAGATGGAAGTCGGTGAACCCTAAACGTTTCCATAGCCTTGGTAACTCATGACTAGAGCCTAGGGAGATTTCTGACGCCATAAAAAAGAGTGTCAAATTGTTAAGTCAACAACAGGAGTCACTGTGTACTTACGTCTCATGCGGGATCTGTCCTTAATGTGTTGTCCAATGTGAAGCAATGCTATAACTAGTACTGAAACAGTATTTTTACACTTTGTGTTTCTGTGTGGGTGCAAACTGATGAAATCTTTACTTAGTATATACTGAATCGATCTTCTGTATATAAAGATAATTGAAAATGAAAAAAAAACAAACTTGGTTTTAAATTGGAAACTGCATAGAAAATTAATCAATTTTTTAAAAATATCATGTAAGATCTCTGTCCTTAATGTGCTGTACATTGTGATTTAATGCTATAACTAGTACTCCAACAGTATTTTTCATTTTGTGTTGCTCTGTGGGTGCAAACTGTTGAAATCTTTACTTAATATATACTAAACTGATCTTCTGTATATAAAGAGAGTTGAAAATGAATCTTGATGTGAATGGAAGGGGAGAGGGAGCAGGAGGGGGGAGGGTTGCGGGTGGGAGGGAAGTTATGGGGGTGGGGTGGGGAAGCCATTGTAATCCATAAGTTGTACTTTGGAAATTTATATTCATTGAATAAAAGTTAAAAAGAAAGAAAGAAGAATATTAGCTAAACAGTAAATAGATTTATAATTCCACTTACTAGCAAAGGCGTAAGGAAATGAAAACTGTTATATAATAGAGGTAGTTGTTTTTAATGACTCGTGTTTTGCAGTGGACAATCTGGTAATATATTCCAAAATTTAAATTTGGATATAATTTGATCCAATTTTGAAATGATTCCACTTCTGAAAGTTTCTCTTAAGGCAAGAATAGTAAAAGTGCCCAAAATTTATATCCCAGTATGTATGTGGCTTGTTTTTTATAATGGAAAAATTTTGGAAACAGTTTAAATGTCAGTGAATAATGAATAGATTAAATAAATTAGAGTACACTTATTCATTGGAATAAAATGCATGCATTCACAAGCACAAGGGATATCTTTTACATTTTAAAATGGAAATGGGTATTTGATATGTACATTAGTTAAAAAGCAAAAGTGTATGTTAAATAATTTATATAAAAATATGCATTGTTTTATAAAGGTAAACAATAAATTATTAATAAATATTTTCTGTGGGAGTAGAATTTTTGGAAAACTTGATTTCACTAAAGATACTTTTTGTTTTTTTTTTCATTTTTTAAACCATAATGTTTTTTAAATCATGATATTACTATCTTGAAACCAAGAGTAATGTTATTGTACTATATGATTTCAAGAATCTGTACTTAACTCTTTCTCTAAATAACACTTTCACTCACAGCTTAATAAAGTCACACAAAAAATGTCTAACAGTTTGGCACTGAGCACAACAAAAGAAGGGCCAATTCACAGATAACAATATGAGACATTTTAAAAGATTTATTTATTTATTTGAACATCAGAGTTACAGAGATAGGGAGAGGCAGAGAGAGAGAGAGAGAGAGAGAGAGAGAGAGAGAGAGATCTTCCATCCTCTGGTTCACTCCCTAAATGGCTGCAACAGCTGGAGCTGTGCTGATCTGAAGCCAGGAATCAGGCGCTTTTTCCGGATCTCCCACACGGGTGCAGGGGCCCAAACACTTGGGCCACCTTCTACTGCTTTTCCAGGCCATAGCAGAGAGCTAGATTGGAAGTGGAGCAGCTGGGTCTCGAACCAGTGCCCATATGGGATGCCAGCCCAGGGCATTAACCTGCTGCACCACAGCACAGACCTCAACAATATTAGATTAAAAGGTTATTTCAAGTTTGATAATGAGATATAATTTAAAGAAAAGGATATTAAATATGTCACTTTAGAAATTATTGAGGTCATAAGTTAGAACAGATTTTTCCATGGTCATATGAAAACACCCTAAATGTTTTAGTTAATGAGTTAAGTATCATTAATTACTTGCTAGTTTAATTTTTTAAAGATTTATTTATTTATTTGAGAGGCAGAGTTACAGACTGAGAGAGGGAGAAACACAGAGAGAAGGTCTTTCATTCACTGACTCACTCCCCAAAAGGCCACATGGCTGGAGCTGGGTTGATCTCAAACCAGGAGCTAGGAGCTTCTGTGGGGTCTCCCATGTGGGTGCATGGCCCCAAGCACTTGAGCCATCTTCCATTGGTTTCCCAGGCCATTACAGAGAGCTAGATCAGAAGAGCATCAGGGACACAAACCAATGCCCGTATGGGATGCCAGCACCGTAGGCAGAGCCTTTTATGCCACAGCACTGGCCCCAGCTTAAAAATTTTAGGAAAGATTTAGGTAACATTAAAGAGAAAAGAATATTTGATTTGGGGAGAGAGGTTATATTTTAATATATGCACTACTGAATATATATATAGAAACACTATGAAGACAGGGACTTTTTTCTTCCCCTTGCATCCCTTGATACCTTGACTAGTAGAACATAAAATAAACAATAAATATTTGTAGAATTAATAAATCAGGATCAGCAAATGTACTTATCACTGTCTCAATGAAAAGCCACATTTGAAGAGATAGTTTCACCAATGAAACTATGGCAAGATTATTAAATATTACAGAAACCCATGTTGCATAACAAATGCTTAAAGGATTGAGAGGCTCCATTTTTTTTATCTAGAAAAGTAAGGAGAGATGTGCACATGATAGCTGGGGAAAACTGTCCTAAGCAAGAAAGATTAGATTAATTCCGTCTATCACCAGAGGGCAGGATTCTCACCAGGGCTTTGGATTTATTAAGACATGTACCTCATATAAGGACTCAAATATCACTTCTAATTAATGATGTTTAGGGTATTCCCACACAGTGTAGAAGTTTGGGTTACTACTAAATCAGTTGCTTCTCACTCTATCCATGATAAAACACTGCACTGTGTTTAGCTCAGTTGAAATTATGTTAAGCTATCAATAATTGACTTCAAGGCAATACATTCAAATATGAGATCCTGTCTCTCCTTCTAGAAAAGCTATCCTAAAACCTCTGTAATATTTTACTGATAATGAAATTGATGCTGCCATGAAAGTTCCTAGGGTCTGTTACTAAATATGTATCTGTGTTTGTGTACATGCAAAGCAGTAGGTGTTTTTTAATGAGTGGTATTTACAACTTCACTCAAATTAGTTTTAGGAATCATATCATGAAGATGCACCAGAAATTTTTCATTAATCAGAGAATTTAGAGTTATATGTTAGCATCATCATCTGCATTAAAAAAATTCAATAAATCAATTCCATGGTAGGTGAGCCCATCATTTTGAGTAATGGTGACTGCAGAAAATTATGGGTTTATGTCTTGTTGGGGAACCTCATAAGTCAAAAGTACAATACACTTAAGACACTGTATCCTCTCAAGTAAGACATATGAAGCTATTACTCATCACACTCTGGGAAGCAGCTATCCTGGGGCTTTTAGTGATGATTTTGTAAATATTTGAAATTTTTGTTTTTTAGAAAATTCATTTACTTCAGTACCATGTGATATACATACAAATACGCCTATATATTCCCACACACTCACTGATACATTTTATAGGTATGTCTTTACCTGATGTTTTCTCTGGAGGGGGCATTAAAAGAAAGTACATTTAAACAGTAACTTGCTCTTAGTTCAGTTTATCCAAGCTGATTTTAATGGCTTTTATGCCTGTGTTTATCTGCAGGTCAACTGGTTTTAGAAGTGTTTGGTTTTCTTCATCCTTTCTGAATCACTCTAAATTTATGAAAACTTCTTGATGGAAAGCACGAGTCTGGGTCCCAGGAATATCAAGATTCTGGTCCAGGTTGTCACCATGCTGCTCAGGAAAGCTATGACCTTGAGCAGAACACATGCCCTGCTGCTGCTCAGTCCCTCATCAATAAAACAAAACCACAGTACGGTGGGTGGATCGCTAAGGCCTTTCCAGTGCATTCTCCATCTGTGACTGTTTAAACAAGAAATAATTTAGACTTTGACTGACAGCCTAGGCCAATAGTACATACTAAGGACAAGAGGAATATTTAAAAGCCTCTCCTCTGTCTTTGCAGTCTTAGGTAGAGTTTCTCAAAAACAGACTCTTAGTTAAGGATTTGCATGAAAGTAATTTATTTAAGAAATACAGTAGACAAGGGCTACTGTAAAAATGGTAGAGGGAAAGGGAGAAGGAAGAAGGGTGAGGAATATCCATGGGAGGGAGGTAAAGGGGGGAGAATCACCGTGTTCCCAAATATGTATATATACTAAATGTATGAAGTTTGTATTCGTTAAATAAAATTGAAAAAAAAAATACAGTAGACAAGTGAGGAACTGGGACAGTGAAAGGATGGATGGAAGCCGTGAAAGGATGTGGAACTGAGCAAAGTCCTGCAGCTGCAACTTTGGCAAAATTCCACATGGGCGTTTTGGAGACAGGAAATTATGGTCTTAATCAGAGGCAAGGGAGGTGGAATATTCATACACCCTTCCCTGAAAGTCATCAGACCTTGATTAAAGACTTGGGCCCCAGGGTTTAATAAATCTCCAAGAATTCAGCCCAGGAGCGCTCTGCTGGCCTGAGGGCAGCCGTCAGAGAGATACACACCCTGACTGCTCAGAGGGCAAGCACACAAAGAACTGAAATGCACCAAGAGTAGAGATCCCATGTGGTATGGGTAGAGGATGCAAACCTTTAGAGGTTACATGACAAAGCCCTAGGCATGTCTGAAAAGTCATCAGAGTCAGCTTCCACCAATGCTCCCTCCGAGGCAAGAAATGACAGCACAGTAAGTACTCTACCTCCAAAATATTACACGTCCAATGAAGATATCTGAGCACCTGTACATGGCTGACAGATTATATGGATATGATCTCCAGATTCTTGAAATTTACAGTAAAATGGAGATGACAGGTTAATGATGAATTATGATCATTATAAGAGGTGACATAATACAGTGTGAAAACTCCAGGAATTATTCATTAAAAATGAGAAATCAAAAAATTTTTATATGAGATACTAACACCTTAGATGAGATATAAAAATGGATATGAACAGCAGTTTAACAAATGGAGAGGGTGGGCAGAGATTTTATTTTGAAAGATTTATTTATTTGAAAGTCATAGTTATAGAATGTGGGAGAGACAGCGAGATCTTCCATATGTTGGTTCACCCTCGAAGTGGCCTCAATGGCCCGGAGGAGCCATGCTACATCCAGGAGCCAAGAGTTTCTTCTGGGTCTCCCACATGAGTAGTAGGGGGTGGAGCTTCTGGGCCATCTTCCACTACTTTCCCCAGGCCATTAGGAGGGATCTGGGTTGGAAGTAGAACATCTGGGACTTGAACGAGTGTCCATTTGGGAGATGCCTGTTTGGCCTCAATGCTGGCTCCTTCAGACAGAAAATATTGCGTGCAAAACTGATGCTGGAAAGGAGCTTGGCATCATCAGAGAAGGCCAGTGAGACTGGCGAGGTATAAGCAGGTGGCAAACTGTAAGCTTCAAGAGGTTGATGACAGTAAAACCTAATCTACCATGGGAAGGAGCTTTACCTACCTATGCTCAGTTTGATGGGAAACCATTTTAAGTAGGGCACACATATGATCTAATTCACATTTAAAAAATCACACTCACAGGGCTGGTGCTGTGGCATGGCGGGTGAAGCTGCCGCCTGCGGTGCCAGCAACACCCATGGGCCCTGGTTCAGGTCCCGGCTGCTCCGCTTCCAATCCAGCTCTCTGCTGTGGCCTGGGAAAGTGATGGAGGATGGCCCAAGTCCTTGGAAGACTGGAAGAAGCTCCTGGCTCCTGGCTTCAGATCGGCACAGCTCCAACCATTGGGGCCATCTGGGGAGTGAATCAGCAGATGGAGGATCGATCTCTCTCTCTCTCTGCCTCTCTGTAGCTCTGCTTTTCAAATAAATAAACCTTTGGGAAAAAAACACTCAGATTTAAGTGAAGAATTAATCAGGAGAGGAGAAAAAACAGAAAAATGAAGGTTATTACAGTATTAGTCTCAAGAAAGAAGACAGTAGACTGAATTAGAATCATGTTAATAAATAAGGAATAAGTTCTTTCTTCTCATAAGCCCAAATTTAAATCTCAAGATCTCCTTTTCAAGACACACAAAATAAAAACAAAAACAAAATTGGTGTGAACACTTGATCATTAAAATAAGAACTCATGGGACACACGCTGTGACACAGATTAAGCCACAGCTTATGAATTATGTGGAATTAAGTGCCACCTGAGCTTCTGATCCAGCTTCCTATGAATGTATACCCTGGGAAGCCAAAGAGTGTGGTTCAAGTGCTTGAGTCTTTGCCACCCCCAGAACAGGGTTCTTGACTCCTGGCTTATGCTTGGCCCAGACCCCACTGTTGCAAACATTTTGGGAATGAACGAATAGATGATGAAATAAGAAGACAGAGGTGATTATATTTTCTCTCCAAGACATAACTTTAGTTTGTTTATTGCTGGAGCCATAGGAAAGGAAAAGCAGACAACAAAAAAGGTCTTGAAGCCCATTAACACTATCCTACACAGGTGAAAAGAAAAAAAAAAAAAAAAGGTGAGGCATTCCCTCAGGCACAAAAAAGCTAAGCATTACTTTCTTAATACAGTTAAATTAAGTGAAAAGAAGAAGAAACAGAAGAAAGTGCTACTTTCATGCTATGATCTTTTAACATTGGTTCGCACTAGGAATTCAAATCATATTATCAATATCCTCTCCTTATACTGTGTGTGTGTGTGTGTGTACGAAAGGAAGGCGAGCAACGAAAGATGGGTAATGGCCAAAAAGGAATATTATACCTTAAGGAATTGTAATTAATTTTATCTCTTAGATTGGAAAATGTGTAATAAAGATAATCATGGGATTTGGTTATCAAAGGACAAAGACTCTTTTACCATACTGGGAATACCAAGAAGGACAATAACAGTAATAGAATCATGCACTAAGTCCTGAGAGTTTGAGAGAACATGGGCCTTTGGGGAAAACCGAAGTACATGAATATGACTGAAACACAGAATTTGAAGTGGTCATGTACCAGAAATGGGAAATAAGAACAACTTGGGCACAAGTGACCTTATGTATGGGAAGTCCTCAAAAAACCTCATGGGAAATTAATATTATGGAAAACTTGTATACAGATTTCAAAATTGTTTGCAGCAAAATAAATGTTTAATTCCATTTCCTCCAAATTTTTTGATGCCTCCTAGTATATGTGGTCATTTGATTAGTGGTTGTCTCACCTCTTGCAAACACTGAGTGCTGGGAGGAGGGAACCATAGTTGGTTTTACCCACCATAGTATGCCCAGTACCTTGCACAATTGCTGGCAATCAGTAGGTACTTGATAAATATTGATCAAATAGATAAACCTTCAAAATTCTCTTGCTGATGATGGTCTCTCACAAACTAATGCAATTTCCCTTCTCTGTCATTGAAAGGGATAAGGATTCATCCTCTTGCCAAGGGAAATTTGTATCCTGTGCTTTTAATTTTCCCCCATTTTCAACTCCTACAGTCACTCATTCTAACAACCCTTGATTTTGCTGGTATCTTCAACATTCCTTTTTCTTTCTTTCTTTTTTGAATTATTACTCCCTTAAGAATCTTCTTTTGCAAACAAATAAAAATAATAGACTACATTAAAAATTGAATTCTTCGGAGCTGGTGCTGTGGCGCAGCGGGTTTAAGCCCCAGCCTGCAGTGCCAGCATCCCATATGGGTGCTGTTTCGAGTCCTGGATGCTCCTCTTCCCATCCAGCTCTCTGCTATGGCCTGAGAAAGCAGTGGAAGATGGCCCAAGTCCTGGGGTCCCTGAACCCATGTGGGAAACCCAGAAGAAGCTCCTGGCTCCTGGCTTCAGATCAGCTCAGCCCTGGCCATTGTGGTCATTTGGGGAGTGAACCAACGGAATGGAAGATCTCTCTCTGACTCTACCTCTCTCTGTAACTCTGTCTTTCAAATAAATAAAATAAAAAATAAATTTAAAAATTGAATTCTGCTAAACATTCAGCTACTTTATTTATTAAAAATGGATTTTTGGGGACAGCGCGATGGCATAGTGGGTTATGTTGCCACCTGCAGCGCCAGCATCCCATATAGGTACTGGTTCGAATCTTGGCTGTTCTACTTGAAATCTAGCTCCCTGCTATTGAGCCTAGGAAAGCAGCAGATGATGGCCCAAGTGCTTGGGCTCCTGTAACCCTGTAGGAGACCTGGATAAAGCTCCTAGGCTCCTGGCTTCAGCCTGGCCCAGCCCTGGCTGTTGCAGCCATTTGGAGAATGTGCTAGCTAGCAGGTAAGAATCATTGCTCTCCTAAATTTGTATATATGAAATGCATAAAATTTATATACCTTAAATAAAAGATTTCCAAGTTAAAAAAAAAAATCGAGATCTTGCTCTCTGTCCGTCCCCCTTCCTGTTACTCTGCCTTTCAAATAAATAAATCATAAAAAAACAAAATACGTTCTAGGACATCTGTAGTTTTTTTCAGTCATTTATCAATATTTTAGGCTACAAACATGAGCAACCTATATGTAAATTTTTCCAAAAAAAACCCTGAGAATCTGGCTACCATCATATCCCTCTACTAGAGAGTTAATTTTCTAGCCTCTTTAAAATACAAGGGGACTTCAAAAAGTTCAGAGAAAATGTGCCTGATGAAAAGACTATGCATAAATTTCAAAAATTTTTGACACAAAAGATTACCTTTTAATTGCGATTTTCCATGAACATTTGGAAGTACCCTCATATATTATCAAGAAACAGTAGTACTAAAGATAGAAGTACACTTTTTTTTTTTTTTTTGAAAGGCAGAGTGGACAGTGAGAGAGAGAGACAGAGAGAAAGGGCTTCCTTTTTCTGTTGGTTCACCCTTCAATGGCCGCTGCGCCTGGTGTGCTGCAACCGGCGCACCGCGCTGATCTGAAGCCAGGAGCCAGGTGCTTCTCCTGGTCTCCCATGTGGGTGCAGGGCCCAAGCACCTAGGCCATGCTCCACTGCCTTCCCGGGCCACAGCAGAGAGCTGGACTGGAAGAGGAGCAACCGGGAAAGAATCTGGTGCCCTGACTGGGACTAGAATCCAGTGTGCGGGTGCCGCAGGCGGAGGATTAGCCTATTGAGCCGTGGCGCCGGCCAGAAGTACACTTTTCTAGAAGAGTGAGAAAAAAACCCTGTCATTTAGATCAAGAAAGACTCCCCAGAGTAAGGTATGATTGAGCCAATAGTTGAAGAGCGAATCCAGTATGTTAGGAAGGCATGATAGGAAGGCTATTCCAGGGTAGTAGCTTTTTGTACCATATTTTGTTCAAAAAATTCTGAGATATTTTGGACTTTGAATTATGTACATCTCACAGATTCAGTTTAGCGGGGTAGTTGCTTACATTGCCCGGATTATGACACCAGAACGGGTCCTCCTGAAAGTGTCTTCATCTCCGTGCCTTCACCTCCCAGTTTGCTCAAGAGAATTTAGAGCTGGGGAGAACAGTGTGAGTTTTAATAGGAAATTGATAAAAGGCTTCAAATGATTAATTTAAAGTGATATTTTCTTTCCAAGGTCTGAACTATCGTACATATTAATCATATAAATTCTGTACATATTAATTTAGGGAGCTGCCTTTAGGTACAAGTTGCTTCAATTGCATTTTCAAGAGAATACAAAATACAAGAATTTAAAATTTCACACTTAATGCAAATTAATGTATTATTTTCCAAAAAACCATATTTTCCTTGGTTTCTATGTTGATAAAACAGACTCCACTGTTCACAAAATGATAAACCTCTAAAGATTTAAGAGACAGTTTTAAATTAAGTATCATTATTTAGCAAATATTTTCATGGTTCTCTACTCATTAATTATGAAACTTACATAAGCAAGTTTGCTTTATTTTTCATCTATGTAATTTTTAATCAATGAAGATATGTTATCTGCAGCAGAAATTCCAATCCATTGGGCTGCCATTGTGGTGTAACAGATTAAACTGCTTCTTGCGACACTAGAAGCCCAGATTAGAGCACCAGTTTTAGTTTCAGCTATTCTGCTTTTGATCCAGCTCCCTGTTAATGCTTCTGGGAAAGCATGGGAAGACAGCTCAAGTTCTCGGGCCCCTGCCACCAACATGGGCTCCTTTCTTCAACTTGGACCAACCCTGGCCATTGTAGCCATGTGGGAAGTGAACCAGGAGATGGAAGATCTCATTCTCTCAGACTCCCCCTTTCTCTAACACTCTTTCAAATAAATGAATAAATACTCTCATAAAAAAAAAAACAAAACAAATTCAAATCCTGGCTCTGGCCCTTGAAAAGCTAATCATGGGATTCCAACAGTTGAGTTATTAAGCCATTGCAAAGAAGTAAAAAAAAAAAAAAAAAGTGTATTACTAATAACCAGAAGTTACTGACGTGTCTTGGCCAAGTGGAAACTATCACTCTCTCAGAGACTTTTTGCAGTTTTAATTATCTACATTTTATTCATTCAGTTTGGCAGGTTATGTTTTAGAGAAAACATTTGCCATAATGTTCATGTATATAAACACTGAAATAACTTTTCTCCTCTTAATTATGAAGCCCAAATCTGATTCTAAGTCAGTCAGTTTGAGAAAGACAAAAGTATAGAGGCCTTTTCCATGGGAATGAGTTAACAAGACTCAAATTTGAATTTAGAAAACCAGGCCCAAACATGAACTAGAAACATCACAAATCAGCAGTGAACTTTCCCAGTGGTGGCTCCTTGGAGTCCATATTTGTACCACTTTCATGTTTACAAACACTTTGAATTTTATAAATGTCAATGAAGCTAAATATATGAGTATGCCTTTTAAAAACAGATATAGCATTTATTATCATCTCAATATGAGCTAAAGTTTAGATTAGGCTTCCAAATAAATCTTGACAGCATTATAAATAAAGAAAGCTAGGCGTTAAGAAATGAACAAAAATTATAGTTACCTTAAAGTGATCATTCTTTGAAAGTTGAGAGCTGTCACTGAAAGCATCTGTATCATGTCCAGATATTCCCTGATCAGGTTATCACATATTATCTATAGGATTATTTAGATTATTATCTAGAGGTGTTTTCAATACTCAGGAGTTATAACTATGGACCATCAATGGGAGAAAAATATTAGCAAACAGTGTTCTTTGAAATCATCTGTATTTGTTCAAGAAGGTGGCATACATTTCAGCATTCGTGGGCACAAAGAAGAAACAAACTTCTATGTAACATGAAAGAAATTAGTTATTAGGTGGCTTATAGACTGGAAAAACCAGCCTGGGAAAATGTATTGCAACTGAAGTCTAGAAGATGACAATCACAACTAAGTTCAGGTAAAAGAATAAGTCTGATAGAAATGTTGTTTTTGGTATCACTGCCATCCATGCTGCTGAACACAGTTGTCACTCAAAACTTAAAATCATGGCTGGTGCCGTGGCTTACTAGGTTAATCCTCCACCTGCGGCGCCAGCACACCGGGTTCTAGTCCCAGTCGGGGTGCCGGATTCTGCCCTGGTTGCTCCTCTTCCAGTCCAGCTCTCTGCTGTGGCCCAGGAAGGCAGTGGAGCATGGCCTAGGTGCTTGGGCCCTGCACCCGCATGGGAGACCAGGAGGAAGCACCTGGTTCCTGGTTTCGGATCGACACAGCGTGCCAGCTGTAGCGGCCATTTGGGGGGTGAACCAATGGAAGGAAGACCTTTATCTCTGTCTTTCTCTCTCTCACTGTCTAACTCTGCCTGTCAAAAAAACAAAAAACAAACAAACAAACAAACAAAAAAACCAACTTAAAATCCTGACCATATACCAGTCCTGCTGCTGATCCATGTCTTGCATTATGCCATGAAATATAATCTCTTAGAAATACAACCTGTGCCTTCCTCTTTACATCAGTCTAGAGTTTGAACTTTGAGTGGAGTGTCAATCTAGCAGACCCAGAAACACAGACTTACATGGAAACTCATAAGGGGTACAGGGGGAAAGAATTTGTCTCTTTTCTGCTTCATTGTGAGAATGAGGGTCATACTTCTCACAAAGACACAATAGGAAACTTCTCCAAAATTGGAAGAGAGTTCAGATTTTGATTAATCAAAATAAAGGAAAATGTCTAATACTTTCATTCAAAGTTTTGATATTCAAGATTTTGTGTCTTTTTAATGTTGATGCATCCTTGGACCATGATGGGCAAAAATGATTTTATGACTGGCATATTTTGCTTTACCCCTAAATTTTCTTATGTTCCATGTCTGGAAATATTTCCTAAAGCACTACACTAAGATGTTCAGTAGAATATATGAGGTAATGACCACTCATAGTTGGCTATTCTATATATTTATTTTCTCTGAATAGAATATTGTAATCAATTTTAAGGAAATGGACATCTTTCCACAATTCATGATTTCCAATTACAGGTTTCCTGGGAAATGCCAGGATTGCTTCTGGCCCATTGTTAATGATCTAAGGCCGCCGATTCTGCTAAATGTTAACTGTAGTATGGAAATGCGATGCTATCCGCATTAGAGTTCACTAATCAAAATAATTATACCCACTCTGCACATTTCACATCCTTCACTTAAATAGGATCAAGTATCATTTAATAAGAGCCCTTCGTATAAAGCTGCACTCTCAAGAGGCTCCTTCTCCTTCAAACTGGATGAGTTCAGAGTCTCTTGCAGAGAGAGTTTGTGTAGGTGTGAAAGCACCTATTTTGTAACGCTGGAATATAGGTTTGAACTACAGGATCCCCCTTCCTGCTATGATTCCAGAGTGACACACAGACAACAGAGACCTGTATACTTGATTAATTCTTGGGAACCTGGCTAAAAAAATAAATGAATAAAATTCAGTTCAAATCCAATTAATTCACTTTCATACAATAACATCCATACCCCTAACTTAATCACCAGACTATCCTTTATGCTTTAATGTAGAGCATTATCAAAAAATATGAAGGACCTTAGTTTTAGGGTTGCCTTTCTTTGGGGCTTTCACCTAAAGATATATTTTTCCTTAGATTTATTTTATTTATTTGAAAGACAGAATGACACAGACAGTGAGGGAGAGACAGAGAAGCAGAAAGAGTTCTACCATTACTGGTTTACTCCCCAGATGACTGCTGAAGCCAGGACCCTGGAGCTTCATCTGGGTCTTCAACATGGATGGCAGGGGTCCAAGTACTTGGGCTATTTGTTGCTTTCCCAGGCTTTTTCGCTGGGAGCTAGACTGGCAGTAGAGTTTGAGCTACACTCAAACTAGTGCTCCAATATGGGATGTTGGCATCATAAGCAGTGGTTTAAGCTGTTGAGCCAAAACACAGCACCTCCCCCTACCACCACTTTGAAATGATATTTTCTTCTTTGTTCTCCTACCATATTGTTATGCAAAGTCATAGCATTGATAGAGGAAGCTTATGGGCACTCCTTCATCCTGGTACTAAGGTTACTGCTATGATTTATACTATATCTTCCTCAACAACCTACATGTATCATCCCACATATTGGATAAATATTAAATAATACGAATACTATAATTCAAGTAGAGGAAAAGTAAAGAATCCTCATGCCTACCTTCCAATTTTAGCACATTTACCAGAGAAGACTATAAACATATTCAAGAACATAAAGGAACGTCAGATATCACTGGATAGTACTGTTTGTAATTTTTGAAATGCAGCATGTGTAAAATTTGAAAATAAATCAACAGGGGGACAATGAAAATTGGGATATAAACAAAAATGGGACGAGTCAATCACAAAATAGCAAAACCTAACTAGTATCTGCATTTTAAACAGAAAGACAATGCTGTAAATGTAAGTTGCTGTCATCAACAAACAGACATGACTTAAGCACATCACAGCTTCAAAGAACATCTGATAATTTCAATTATTCATATGTGTTAGTCCAGTTCCTCTGAAAAGCAGATGACAAGATGGGTTTGAATATTCAAGGATTTTATAAAGACAATGCCTGTGTGAGATAATGAGGCAGAAGGCAAGAAGGCTGGGTGAACTGTCAGACATTGCGGGTCTAACTCACAGTAAAGGACAAAGGGAAGGAAGTTTGGGAGGAAGCAAGTACATAGAATATACAGTTGAAGGAAGGTTTAACAGGACATTTGGGGAGTCCTGGAGACAAAGGCATTCTGCACAGAGATGTGCTTGCCTTACTATACTATGCTCAATAACTCTGGGAAAAGCCCTAGGAATAATGATGGATTTCAAAGCACAGAAGCTCCGGCCATTGTGGCCAATAGGAGAGTAAGCCAGCAGATAGAAGACATCTTTCTCCCTCTCTCTCTGTCTCGCCTTTTCTCTCTATGTAACTGTGACTTTCAAATAAATAAACCTATCTTTAAAAAAAAAAGGATAAGAATTATTTTGGTATAAATATTTTTAAAATTCATGCATAGTTTTTTAATTAGCATTTTCCATGAACTTTTTGAATATCCTCATATATAAATTGGTACCTCTAAATGGCTTGCTATTGTAATCAACACATAAAATATATAGTAACCAGAGTGAAGAGTTAGGAAATGTAAAGAAGCTGAAAATCTGACAAGGACACTGTTACAGGAGGTGGTAAAACTGGTCCCCCAAGTCTGGAACTGGCATTTAAACTATCAAATGCATAGGGTAAGCTCTGTGGAGTAGCTGATAAGGCTGCCACTTGCAATGCCAGCATCCAACCAATATGGCTGCTGCTCCACTTCCAATCCAGCTCCCTAAATGTACCCTGTTTCACCACTGTATGTTGAGTGTTTCAGAGGTACACAATCGTTTTCTATTATTATAGTTCTCTGGACCAAAAAGAGCCTCATCCACACCAATATAAAATCACAAAACTTTAGCCTCTTTGGGGCCTGTGCTGTGGCACAACAAGTAAAGCCATTGCTTGCAGTTTCAGCATCCCATATGGGCTCCAGTTCAAGACCCAGCTGCTCTACTTCCAATCCAACTTTCTGGTATGTCCTGAGAAAGCAGTAGAAGATGGCCAAAATCCTTGGGCCCCTGAAGCCATGTGGAAGACCCAGAAGATGCTCCTGGCTCCTGGCTTCAAATTGGCCCAGCTCTAGCCATTGCAGCCATTTGGGGTGTGAACCAGCAGATGGAAGACTTCTTTCTGCTTCTTCCTCTGTGACTCTGTAACTCTGCCTTTCAAATAAATAAATAAATCTTAAAAAAAAAAAAAACAACACTTTAGCCTCTGAATTTGACCCTATGAGTGGATGTGACTTTTGCGAGTCATGTGTGTTAGTTTTGACTGCTCTAACAAAATATCATAAACTGTGTGACTTAAGCAGATGCAATGTCTATGGGGGCCCACTTTCTGATTCATTGATGATACCGCATAGCTGTGTCCTCACACTGTGAAAAGAATGAAAGAAACTACTTGGGAGGTGGGCATTTCATCACAGTTAGTTAAACCGCTGCTTGGGACACCCGCATTCTATAACAGAGTCCCAGTTTGAGTCCCACATACTCTGCTTCCAATCCAGTTCCTTTCTAAGGTACTTGGGAAGATAGTAGAAGATGGTTCAAGTGCTTGGTCCCCTGATACCCATGTGGGAGACACAGATGGAGTTCAGGGATCCTAGCTTCAATCCAGCCTATTCCTCGGCCTTATAGGCATTTGAGGAGTGAAGCAGCAGAGAGAGGATCTCAGTCTGTGTCTCTTCCTAGTTGTCAGTTTGCCCTTCAAATAAATAAATGCATCATAAAAATAAAGAACTTCCTTATGTTTCCATATGATTTTTTTTCTAGATTTTTTTTTTCTAGATCTAAGAATGGCCTTGGTATTTTGATTGGGATGACATAGACCAGTAAACTGCTTTCAGTTGTATGGACATTTGGATGGTATTAATTCTTTTTTTTATTTTTTTAAAGATTTATTTATTTATTTATTTATTTTTATTTGAAAGACAGAATTACAGAGAGAGGTCAAGACAGAGAGAGAGGTCTTCCATCTGCTGGTTCACTCTCCAGATGGCCGCAACAGCTGGAGGTATGCCAGTATGAAGCCACGAGCCAGGAGCTTCTTCCCAGACTCCCTGCACATGGGTGCAGGGGCCCAAGGACTTGGGCCATCTTTTGCTGCTTTCCCAGGCCATAGTAGAGAGCTGGATTTGAAGAGGAGCAGCCAGGACTAGAACCAGCGCCCACATGGGATGCTGGCACTGCAGGCCAGGGCTTTAACCCACTGCGCCACAGCACTGGCCCCATGGTATTAAGTCCTACAATCCACAAACATCGAAGACTTTTCCATTTTTTTCTGTTTTCTTATATTTCTCTCTTTATGTTTTGGTAATTTTCATCATAGAGTCCTTTAACTTCCTTGGTTAAATTTATTCCAATGTATTTAATTTTTGTAGCTATTGTGAATGGGATTGACCTTAGAAGTTCTTTCTCGGTCATGGTATTGTCTGTGTATACAAAGGAGTCTTTTGGATCTAGTGGAGTCTTTTGGATCCCCTATGTATAATATCATGTCATTGTGACTTCCTCCTTCCCAATTTGTATCACTTTGGTTTCTTTTTCTTGCCTAATGGCTCTGGCTAAAACTTCCAGGATTATATTGAGGAGCAGTGGGAGAGTGGGCATTCTTGTCTGGTTCTGAATCTTAGCGGGGATGCTTCTAACTTTTCCTCATTTAGTAAAGATGCTGGACACGGGTTTGTCAAAAATCGCCTTGATTGTTTTAAGGAATGCTCCTCTTATACCCAATTTGTTTAAGATTTTCATCATGAAAGGATGTTGTATTTTATCATATGATTGCCCTGAAGCTATTGAGATAATCTTACGGTTTTTGTTCTTCAGTTTGTTATGTCATGTATCACATTTCTTGATTTGCAAATGCTGAACCTTCCCTGCATACCAAAGATAAATCCCACTTGGTTCAGGTGAATGATATTTCTAACTTGTTGTTGGATTCGATTAGCTTATATTTTGTTGAGGATTTCTGCATCTACATTCATCAGGGATATTGGTTAATAGTTTTCTTTCTCTGTTGTATCATTCACTGGTTCAGGATTTAATGTGATGCTGGCTTCATATAAGGAGTTTGGGAGGATTCCCTCCCTTTCAATTGTTTTGAATAGCTTGAGGAATAATGTAATTAGCCTTCTTTTTAAAAAAGATTTATTTTATTTACTTGAGAGGCATAGTTACATTCAGAGAGAAAGGTCTTCCAGCTACTGGTTCACTCCCTAAATGGCTGCAATGGCTGGAGATATGCCAATCTGAAGCCAAGAGCCAGGAGCTTCTTCCAGGTCTCCCATACAGGTGCAGGGGCTCAAGCACTTGGGCCACCTTCTAAATCATTGCCAGGCTATCAGCAGGGAGCTGGATCAGAAGTGAAGCAGCCAGGATTCGAACTGGCACCCATATGGGATGCTGGTGCTGCAAGCAGATGGTTAACCTAATAAGCCACAGCACCAGCCCCATTAGTTCTTCTTTAAATGTCCAGTAGAATTTAGCAGTAAAGCCATAGGTCCTGGGATTCTCCTCATTGGAAGGGTCTTTATTACTGATTCAATCTCCATATTAATTATTGGTCTGTTTAGGTTTTCTAGGTCTTCATGACTCAATTTTGGGAAATTGTGTTTCCATGAACCTATCCATTTTTTCCTAGGTTTCCTGATCATTGGCATACAGTTCTTCATAGTAATTCCTGATGATTCTTTTCTTATTTCAGCAGTATTTGCTGTTACATTTCCTTTTTCTTCTCTGATTTTAATGATTTTGGTCTTCTTTTTTTTTTTTTGTTAGTTGGGTCAATGTTGTATCAATTTAGTTTATTTATTTTTTGAAATTAGCTCTTCAATTTGCTGGTTTTTTAATTTTTTTTTGTTTCAATTTAGATACAAAGCTGGAGCCATCTCAATATCAGATTTCAAGGCATACTACAAGGCAGTTATAATCAAAACAGCCTGGTACTGGCAAAAAATAAATAAATAAAGACATGTGGACTAGTGGAACAGATTAGAAATACCAGAAATCAATCCATGTATCTACAAATTATCTTTCACAAAGGAGCTAAAATCAATGCGTGCAGAAAGGACAGTCTCTTCACAAATAGTGCTGAGAAAATTAGATCTCCCCGTGCAGAAATATGAAACAGGACCCCTACTTTATACCTTACACAAAAAAATCCATTCAAAATGGATCAAAGACCCAAATCTACCACATGCTACCATCAAATTACTAGATAACATTGGGGAAACCCTACAAGATGTTGGCATAGGCAAAGACTTTTATAAAAGACCCCAGAAGCACAAGCAATGAAAGCCAAAATAGTCAAATGGGATTACACCAAGTTGAGAAGCTTTTGCACTGCAGAAGAAACACAGCTATGTGAAGAAGCAATCAACAGAATGGGAGAAAATATTTGCAAAATATGAAACGGGTAAAGGACTAATAGTCAGAATTTATAAAGAATGCAAGAAACTCAACAAAAACAAAACAAACAATCCAGTTAAGAAATAGGCAAAAGACTTGAACATGCATTTTTCAAAAGAGAAAATTCAAATAGCCAACAGAACCATGAAAATATGCTCAGGGTCACTAGCCATCAGGGAAATGAAATAAAAATCATGACGAGGTTTCGCCTCACCCCAGCTACAATGGCTCTCATACGGAAATCAACAAACAACAAATGCTGGTGAAGATGTAGGGAAAAGGCACCCTAATCCACTGTTGGTGGGGATGTAAACTGGTGCAGCTACTGTAGAGTGGAAGACAGTACAGAGAGACCTTAGAAATCTCAATATATGATCTGCCCTCAAGGAGACCCAACAGGCCAGTCCACTGCAGTGGCTTTCAATGTGGTAAGCCTGGGCTTCAGCAGAAGTCAGCTTGTGAAGAGCCCTGGTAGCTCTGCCAAGAGTTGGATCACTGGAAATGGACCTGCCCTGGAGTCGAAGGATGCCCAGGTCAGAGCCACAGATCTTATTGGCTCTAAGCTGAAAAGCCCTTCACTCAGCCCAACTTCCAAAGTGACCACTGCAGCTGAGGGGATGGTCAAGTAGGGTCAGCAACATTGCAGGCAGAACTGTAAATTTCTTGTTAGAGATGCCCCCTGCCTTTACCTGGCCAGCTCTCCTCCCAGGCCAGCCAAGTAATGAAAGTCAACAGAGTGCCTTCCCCTGGGAGGTTCACACCTCCCTTAGGATGTACCCCATGTGAAGAGATAGATAGGTCTGGGCCTCTTAACTTACAAGGCCTAAAGCCCAACAGATTATTATCAAGCCCCTTCTATCAGGTTCTATTTGCCTCTCAGTCAGAAAACTTAATTGTAGCTTAGACAGCACCTTTCTTAGCTCCTCTAATAATGACTCTGTCCTTTGTTCTAGACCCTGTCTAGCGTACTTGGGCCTCATTCCTTCGTAATCATAACCTCTACCACCAATGGCTCTACTCCCAACCTGTGTGTACTGATGGTCCTCTTCCCCACTTAATGCTGTATAATTGTTCAAACCTGGTAAATGCCACTCTTAGGATCATTGGTTACTATCCTCACCCTGTCTTTTATGACCTTGTCTAAATATGATCAGAGTCGGCAAACTTGGAAGGCTTCCATAGCCTTGGCAACTCATGACAACAGCCTAGGATGGTTACTGGCGCCATAAACTAGAGTGTCAATTTGTTGGGTCAACAACAGGAGCCACTGTGCACTTGCTCCTCATGTGGAATCTCTGTCCTTAATGTGCTGTACATTTTGATTTAATGCTATAACTAGTACTCCAACAGTATGTTTCACTTTGTGTTTCTATGTGGGTGCAAACTGTTGAAATCTTTATACTAAATTGATATTCTCTATATAAAGAGAATTGAAAATGAATCTTGATGCAAATGGAAGGGGAGAGGGAGCGGGAGAGGGGAGGGTTGCGGGTGGGAGGGAAGTTGTGGGAGAGGGAAGCCATTGTAATCTATAAGCTGTACACTGGAAATTTATATTCATTAAATAAAAGTTAAAAAATAAAATTAAAAAAAAAGAAATCTCAATATAGAACTACCATATGTTCCACCATCCCACTCCAGTGAATTTACCCAAGGGAAATTAAATCAACAGATGAAAGAATGATCTGTACCCCCATGTTTATTACAGCTCAATTCACAATAGCTAAGATATGGAATCAACCCAGATGTCCATCAACTGAAGACTGGATACATTATGGTATACATACACTATGGAATACTACACAGCAGTAAATAAATGAAATCCTGTCATTTGTAACACAATGGATGCAACTGGAAACCATCATATTTAGTGAAATAAACCATTTCCAAAAGACAATACCATATGTTCTCTCTGATCTATGGTAACTAATAGAGTACCTAAAAGGAAATCTATGGGAATGAAATGGACACTGTGAGATGTGTTGATTTTGAATAGCCCTTGTCTCAACTGTTAAGGACTAGTTTTTTTTTTTTTTCCTCTCCAGACTATTTGTTGAACTCCTTTCTTAGTGTAGGGTTAATCTTATGAGTATAACATTATCTGAAAATAGAACCTTGTAAAAAATAAGAATGGGAATAGGAGAGGGAGGAGGAAGGTAGGTGAGAATGAGGGCAGAAAGGAGAGTAGGGTGGGACAAATCACTATGTTCCTAAATTTGTATATATGAAAAGCATGAAGTTTGTATACATTAAATAAAATTTTTAAAAAAGTACTCCCTTGAGCCAATTTTATGTGGGGCTCTGCCCTCATAATCTCACCACTTCCCCAAAGGCCCACCTCCTATTTCCATCACCTTGGCAGTTAAGATTTAAATTTACAGATTTTGGTGAAAACATAAATATTTAGTCTGAACATCATGGGATGCAAAGAGCATATGTAGAGTGATGTGAATAATTATGTCCTCCATGGGACAGATCATTATGGATTCATCTTATTTGTTCTCCTATATTCTCTATATCCACACCTGTATCAAGTAAGTTTATAGTCCCCTAAGGAAGTAGTCAATTTCCCCATCCTTGGAATATGGATTAGATTTGTGACTTACTTTAGTTAATATGATGTGATAGAGACTTAAAAATTACTGACCAAAAGAACTCTCAAGCTGAAATCACTGATTCACAGATCTTTTATCTAAATGAGGGTCTATTGTTGCATACTATTGAGGCTTTGTGATTGGTCATTATATCATTAAGTCAGCATAAGCTCTGCTCTACTATGTTTTCCTTAGTACTTGTCATCACCTACCATTCTACACAGCTGGCCATCATTGTGTCTCATGTGGTTAGAATGGACAAAAAAGTATCTAATTAAAGTCCTATATATATATTTGATAAATCAATTTATGCTCATTTGATTAAATGACTTAGAGACTACATCTGAGTTAGATGATCCTATTTTGGATATTTATGACTACATTGAGTCATGGATTTGTTGTCCGTTATAACCTTCATGCTGGTCAAAAAGAACTCTGTAGAATAGGCTGAAGCAGAAATAGCCATATGCATTATATCATCAAGATCATGTTATTCAGAATCACCTATTGCAATAATTTTCTACTTGGCATTGGACTGGTATTTTATCAATTTGTCTGTTTAAGAAGGCTCAACTCTGCAGACTCTCCCAGAAGAGTTCATCTCAATGGTATTTAGCAAATCTTTCAGAGTTGGCAATAGTAGCCTCCAGCTCTTGCTTCCACAACAGCTCTTTCAGTCATTTTTCCATAAAATCTGTTTCTACTTTTCAAGTTACTATAATTATTTAATTAATGAGGTATTTTTGTCAGTGATTGGCTCTAAAATAATCATTAATTAATTTAAATCAGTATCATTTCACAGGCATTTGGACTGTATCTGTTTAGAACTTTTCTTTATGATTCACATAAAACATCCTCATTGCCTATGTTTGTTTTGTTTCCAACAGTCTAGCAGACACTGTCTATAACATAAAATAGCAGAAAAATAAACCAAATTAGAGCAACAGCATTTATTTTCCACACTCCATTAGTAGCCTAGGAATAATTCATGCATGTTATTAGGATTTGAACCCAAGTTAATTAGCAAAAATATTCCAAAATTATAATGCTTTGGGTTGCATCTGTAACTGATTGTTATCTGCAAATAATCACATGCGATACAGGGAAAAATCACAATAAATCTAAGGAGACAGGTACAAGAAAATTGGACTATGAAAATAGCACATATCTTTGCTTAAATGTCTTTCATATATCCCAGAGAGATGTACTTAGGTTCAATATAATTGGGTTTCTGTTTCTTTACAGTTTAATTTGTGAATAGGTACAATTACATATGACTCTACTTAGGCCAGCTAAACAATTTAATATATTAAGTTATTAAAATCTATGCAACATAGGAATTAGAATTCATTTAGCAATGTTATTTCATATTTGGCCAGGTAATTATTTTCTGATTATCTTTTTCAATGTTACAGATGAGGTAAGATTGGAAATGTTGACACAGTCGAAACTTTGAAATGGATGATTCACAAATGATCTCTTGTCTCCTGCATTCTTATGTTTTATTTTCTCTTTGTTTTGCTTTGTTCTCCTAGTGCTACTTATTCTATAGCTCAGCAGTGTTATGGGCTGAACTGTTCAACACATGGCCTATACCCTACCATTTCAGAATGTTACTGTAATTAGAAATAAAGAATAAAAAAGAGAACGTAACTAAAGTGAGGTCATGTGGATGGGCCTTAATCAAATATTATTGGTGTCTTTATAAAGAAGTGGAGGTAAGATCACAAATGCACACAGGGGAATGACAAAGTGCAGACATGGAGAAATTGTTACCTATAAGCCTAAAAGATCTGAGAAGAAACCAACCTGGCCAATACCTTGATCCTAACTTCTAGATTCCAAAATTTCGAGAAAACAAATGTCTGTTGTTTAAACCACCCAGTCTGTGGTCCTTTGTTATGACAATCCTAGAAAACTAACACCAGTATTTTAATCTGCTAGATTTTTTAAAAACTCCTCTATTTCACTAAATTTTAATAAGCACAAATTGTGAGTGACATTTAACATCATTCCATGTTTATGATTGATGTATATTTCTTTTACTGTTTTATTCTTATTTAAAACTGTTTTATCTCCTCTAATTTTGGGGGATTTTTCGGTCCTTTTATTGTCAATTTGTGAACTCTCTATATAGTTGGAAAATTAAACTCTTCCATTATATTCCTTGCAACAGTATTTCCAAGTGTATACTTTCTTTTTAGTTGTTTATCTTTTTATCCCACATAAAAATGTTCAAAAATTATATGCAATCACAACAACCATTCATTTTATAAATATTATGGGTTTTTTGGTTGTTGTAGAAATCCTGTTAATGGAGCACCTATTTCTAAAGTAATGGGATCTGCTAAAGTAAAGGTGGAATTTGTTAAAAAGTTATAATACATAGGGAATGGAAAGGTATACATAAAATTTTTTTCAGAGAGGGGAACTGATCATTCTTGGGTGACAACAAGTGCAGTGCTGAAGTTGCACTAATATGCAAGATAAAGAGAAAAATTTTATATGGTTGGCTAATCTTGAGAGGAGGAGGAGGAAGATAAGGAAGAAGAGGAAGAAACTTAAATTTTTAGATAAGATAATATTCAATCTATAATTTAAATGAAGTTTAAACTTCCTCTGCACTGTGCAGGACAACCTGATAAGTGAAGAAAAAGTTACAATGCAGTTAATAGTGAACAGGAATAATTCAGGCATTACAATTAAAAACATTATTGAAGACAGTGTGATGCAAGGAGTTTGGGGAATTTTGAAAGATACTGTAACAGTAAAATCAGAACATGGTCCTGAGTTGTCAACATAAAACAATATGCAGTGTCTGCATGCTGACTCACTTCTTCCTTTTTTTTTTTTTTTTTATTTATTTGACAGAGTCATAGACAATGAGAGAGAGAGACAGAGAGAAGGGTCTTCCTTCCATTGGTTCACTCCCCATGACTGCTATGGCCGGCACTGCGCCAATCCGAAGCCAGGAGCCAGGTGCTTCTTCCTGGTCTCCCATGCAGGCCATCCTCCAATGCTGTCCCGGGCCACAGCACAGAGCTGGACTGGAAGAGGAGCAACCTGGACTAGAATCGGTGCCCATGTAGGATGCTGGCGCCGCAGTCGGAGGATTAACCAAGTGAGCCATGGCGCCGGACCCCTGACTCACTTCTAAAAGAGCATAAAACTCTTATGTTTATGTGCTGAGATTCTTTGTGAAGATACTATTTAGAATTAATCTGTTTATTAGTTCAACAGAAATATACAGATTTACCTAGTATATGCCAGGGATTATTATTGTTTGATTTAAAAATTTAATTTAAAAATGAATGAATGAGAGAAGTACAAAAAGTGAACTGTCTGTACATATATGGATAAGTATAAAAAACATATGTTAAGTGAAGGAACCTAAACATCAAGACTACACACTTGATTTGGGTAATATTGGACAAAATCCCATGTTATTTTGGGTATTATTCTAAGTGATTTTTTAAAACATAAATAAGGTCATATTACTCCCCTGCTTTGAAAAAATTATGTTTTCCATGTTGGAATCCCCTTCTTTCCAACCCTCCTCTTCTCCTTGCCCTGCGCTAATCAGTCAGTGACTGCTCTTCCTTGAGCACATCAAGCTAACTACCACATTAAGGCACTTGCACTTGCTGCTCTCTCCTCCTGGGCACAATATGGTTACATATCACCCCTTTTTAAAAGATTTATTTATTTATTTGAAAGAGTTACAGAGAGGCAGAGGCAGAGAGAGAGAGAGAGAAAGAATATCTTCCATCTGCTGGTTCACTCCTCAAAACAGCACAATGGCTGGAGCTGTGCCAATGCAAAGCCAGGATCTGGGAGCTTCTCTGGGTCTCCGACACAGGTGCAGGAGCCCAAGGACTTGGGCCATCTTCTACTGCTTTCCCAGGCCATAGCAGAGAGCTGGATTGGACGTGGAGCAGCCAGGAGCTGGCACTGTGGCTTTACCCACTATGCCACAGCGCCAGCCCCAAGTCACTCCGTTTTTAATTCAAGTGCCCTTTCTTGGAGGGATTCCCTGATCACTCCAGCTATCCTAGGTATTCCTGTTACCTCATTTACAACCCTCATTACATTGATGACAAACCAAACGTGGCTTATTTGTTTATTAATTTACTTGTGGTTTTCTGTCTTACCTAATTTGAATGTAATTTCTATAAAATTTGTCTTCTTTACTCCCATGCTTTCACTGCTTAAACAACTGCTGTCTTTTTGAGTGTTCTTTATATATTACATAATAGTGTCCTTTGTTAGCTATGTGGTTTATGAATGTTTTGTCACACTGTGTAGATTTGTTGTCATGATTCACTTAATGAAGTCTTTCACATAGCATAGATTTTTAATTTTAATGAAGTCAATTTATCATTTTTAAAAGGTGATTTTGTTGAGGTCCAGTCTGAGAACTCCTTGCCTAGCCCTAGATTTTCTCCTATAAATAAAATATTTCTAAAATATTGTTCTTATAAATTATATCCTATAAATATTCTGTTCCTAAATATTTGTTTTAGACTTTTGATTCACATAATCCATTTTGAGTTAATTCTGGTAGAATAAGGGAGGTAGGTAAAATTTCATTATTTCACTTGTGAATGCTTCATTATATCCATACCATTTATTAAAAACATCACATTTCTTTCAAAAGTCTATTGGACACATTTGTGTGTGTTTTTTTCTGTTTTATATTTTCTGTTTCATGGATCTATGTGTATTTCTCTTTAACAATACCACACAGTATTAATTACTATAGCTGCATATAGTAAGTCTTGAAATTGGGGACACTTGGGGCCGGCACTGTGATTACCAGTTAAGCCATGTGTGCAGTGCCAGCATCCCATATGGGCACCAGTTCGAGTCCCAGATGCTCCACTTCCTATCCTGCTCCTTGCTAATGGCCTGGAAAAGCAGCAGAAAATAGTCCTTGGGCCCATGCCACCCACATAGGAGACCTGGATGAAGCTCCTTGATTCTGTCTTTGGCCTGGTCCAGCCCCAGCCATTGTAAACATTTGGGGAATGAACCAAAGGACAGAAGATCTCTCTCTCTCTCTCTCTCTCTCTCTCTCTCTCTCTCTGTAAACTCTGCTTTTCAAATAAATAAATCTTTTAAGCAATTGAGAACAGTGAGTTTTTATACTTATTTTTTTAATTTTTTTTTGCTGAGTTTGCTGGTTTTTGAGTGTCTAAATGCAATTGTAACTTTAATTTTGGTTTGAAAATACTTATTGTTAGTATAGCTTGGTTTTTTATAATTGTTTTTTAAATTTTATTTGTTACACAAGTTTCATGTATTTCATATACACAGATTTAAGAACATAGTGATACCTCCCACCCTACACTCCCTCTCACCCATGCTCCAACCCTTCTTTCTTATCTCTCTCCTATTCTCACTCTTAATTTTTACAAAGATCTATTTTCAATTTACTTGATACTCATAAGGTTCACGCTATAGTAGTTAAAGAGTACAGCAAACAATATGAAATAAAAAACACACTGCTCCTCAACACAAGAGACAAGGGCTGTATATAGTCATCAAATTTCAAAATGCCCATTTCACTCCAATATATTAAATCTGTTATTCTGCATCCTTGGTGGAAACACATATTAGTTCAAGAAGTTGTTTTGTTTTATAGATTCCTTGGAATTTTAGATGTGGACAATCATAGTCTTTGCAAACAAAACCAGCTTTATATCTTCATTTTTTATGTTTATATTTTATATCCTTTTGTTGACTTGTAACACTAGCTAGAACTTCTGGTAGTATTGTTTCTTTAAAAATTGTATTTAAGTTATACAAGTTTCATGTATTTTGAATAAGAATAGTAAGAGTGGACATTTTTCCCAAATGTAAAGTATTCAGTCTTTTATCATTAACTATAATGTTGGCTGCAGGTTAGTTTTTACTTGAAGTAAACTCACAAAACATCCTAAATAATTTTCAAGTGTACGGTTAAGTGGTATTTAGGTCATTCTCAGTGCTTTGCAGCCATCAGTTTTACCCAGTTCCAAAACACTTTCATTATCCTAAAGAAACCTCATATCCATTAGTACTCACTCCCTGTTCTATCCTGCCCTTAGTCAGTGGCAACCACTAACCTGCTTTCTGTCTCTGTGGGTTTGCCTGTTATGGATAATTCATACAAATGGGATCACAGAGCATATGATCTATTGTATCTGGCTTTATACTTTTATTTCACATAATATTTTTAATATTCACCTGAATTGTAGTGTGTATCAGTACTATATTCTTTAAATGACGGAATAATAGCTCATTGTGCATGAATTATTTTGTTTATCCTTTTACCAGTTGGTGACCATTTTAGTTGTTCCCAATTTGTTTACTATTATGAGTAGTGCTGCTATGAACACTTACGCACAAATTTTTGTTTGAACACCTGTGTATATCTCCTTTGGGTATATATTTGGGCCTAGAGTTTTGGCAACTATGGAAATTCTATGTTTAATTTTTTAAGGAAATGATAAGCTAGTTTTCATAGAAGCTGTAGCATTTTATGTTCTACCCATAATGTAAGCTTGTTTTCTTATGTCTTCTTAAACACGTACTTTTTTTTAATTATAGCCATCCTGGCAGCTATGAAATACTAATGGTATAAAGATCATTTAAATGTATTTTTTAGACATTTGAATATTCACTTTGGAGACATATCTACTTAGATGCTTTCCCTGTTTTTCAAATTGGTTGTCTTTTTATTACTGAGTTTTAAAAATTCTTTCTGTACAAGTTTCTTATAAAGATATATGACTTACAAAGATTTTTAATTCTATGAGTTGTCTTCTTCTTTGATAGTATCATTTGATAAAGAAAATATTTTAATTCTAATAAAGTCCAATGCATTTTTTCTTTTGTTACTTATATTTTGGTGTTATATTCAAGAATCTATTGCCAAATCCTTGGTCATGAAAATTTACCTCTATGTTTTCTTCTGAGTTTTATAGTCTTAACTCTTACATGTAGGCCTTTCATCCATGCTAGTTAGTTTTTTATGCAGAATGAAGCAAGATCCAAAATCATTTTTGCTATGTGTAAATGAGGAAAAATTTTTCCTTCACCATTTTTTAAAGAGTCCCCCAATGAAATGTCTTGGGATACTTGTAAAAAATCTATTGTACTTGTTTTGGTCTGGATTCTCAATTCCATCCCATTTACCATTTTAACTGTATTGTAATTCTGATGTATAAACACATTACTTCATCTATATCTTGCAAGTGTTTTTTCCACGCATTAAGTTAAAATCACATAACATGGATGAAAACCTATTATACTTATACACATTTTTGCTTACCTTGTTCCTTGTTCTTGATTTTTCCAACATTCCTTTCTTTCTGTTTGGAAAACCTCGTCTACCATTTGTTTCTGGTAAGTCTACCCTCTATTTCTGTCATATTTGATACCATATTTATTCCTAATAAAACATTTTTGAAGTTGCTTTTGTACTCATCATAGATCTTTCTAGTTATATTATAAGGGATTTGGGATGTTTTCTAGTATACTTTTCTGTGTTTTGAAGTATTGGTTTATTGATAATTTTTGAATATAGATTATTTCAGTTTGTGTGTATATACATGTGTATGCATTCACTTCTCTCTAGTGTTTATACAACTGTTAGCAATGTTTTGAGGACCCCAGGCAGAACAGAGTCAAGTATTGAAATAATCTTCATCATGATGTATTGGGATGTCATCAATCATCGAGCCAACAAGCAACTTAATGAATAACTCTCTAGTCTTGAGTTTCTACATATATCTTCTAGATTTTCTTTTATGAAACATGATGCAAGCAAAAATCCTATGTGACAATCTGAAACACCACACCCATATTCCCCCTCATTTTCATTAGCTAAATCCGGGACAATATTTATCTGTTTTCTCACCCAGAACTAGTACATTAAGTATGGATTCACACTTTAAGTTTCTATACAATGGACATATTTGGCCTACTTTTAAGAATGACTATACCATTTTGGATGGGAAACGCATCTTATCCATATTTTTCATATATGTAGATCAGAGAGGGTATGTCAGAGAATTTATAATGATATCACTCGCGGAACTCTTGGGCAAACTTTTCCTTTACTCAGTAGTTTGACATGGACATTCCTTAATTTTATTCACAGTCTTAATCTGGTTAATGGATGTCAAATATAATATCTTTGATGGCTAAAGAATATGCCTAAGTGTGGATGTGTCATTATTATTTAACAAATTTTGTATTGATGGATAGTTTGATTATTTGAAGTTGTTTTCTATAGCATGTGACATTAAAAATAACATGTATGAACATACAACTTAAAAGGCCTCCATATCAGATTCTCACTCTAGGACAAATTTCCACTAAACAGAAGTGTTGGGTTATTAAGGAATGTGAAAATGTCTCCAGGGATAGATAAGCCAAACATAGATATCTAATATATGTGTGATTATAGCCTCAATCTCTTTCAATGGTTTCTCACAGCTTCCCATGAGCAAAGAACACAGTCACAATATCTCAACATTTTTCTCCTATGTATTCAGGTCACCACAAAACCCCTTGAATCATTTAAATTACAGTAGACTACGTGTGACTTTAGAAATACATCAGCTATGACTTCAACAACATAGCTTTGCTCATTTTCTCATATGCAAAATAATTTAATGCTTGATATGATGGTTTATTCCATAAAATTTTCTGACTCCACTTTTTTCAAATTCACTATTTCTCCTTGCATAAGATATCACTCTTGCCTTCACAATCCAATACTGCTTAGAGATTCATGTATCTGCTGTATGATGCAGGAAGTAGGGTGGAGAATAGGATTTAGGGTGATAGGATATAATCCAGCAATCCCACTAAAGAGTATACACCCAAAAGATATGAAATTCCTGTGTCAAAGAGATAAACTGCTCTACCATGTTATAGCATCTCTGTTCACAATAGCCTCAATATGGAATCAACCAAGATCTCTATCATTAGATGAATGGATAAAGAAAACGTAGTATGTATACACAATGGAATACTATTCAGCTAGGAAAAAAGATAACAAAATCCTGTAAATTGAGCAAACTGCATGGAACTGGAAGATATCATATTGAATGAAATAAGCCAGACACAGAAAGACAAATATCACATTTTCTCTCCCTGAATGTGGGAGCTAATTTTTTAAAAAATTAACAATATTAACAATATCAACACAGAATGTTGACTGCAAGGGGCTGGGAGGGATAGAAGGGAAAAAAGGAGTTTGGCTAAAATATAAATAGAGGAAGCTGGGTACTGTTCATTAATTGTTACAAATATATGAGATGCCATTAGGGGAAGTGGAGTAAAAGATATATGGGAAGACTTTTTATTACTACCTCACAATTTTTGTTTCATAAATTCAAAACTATTTTGAAATACAACAAGAAGGGGCAATGGCTGTGTACAAACTTACACAGTGTTCTAGATGCTTATAGAAAATATTTCTGCTTACCTATCATCCGGCAGAAGTTACATATGGATAATTTTCAAGTAGACTGGGACTCATAGCCTTCATTCAGCTCAGTATGTCCATAGGTAGAAATTGGATATAATATAAATTCCTAAGAAAGAAAAAAGAAATTCTATTACATCAGTCTGTTCCTTATGTCCTAATTACATAACCTTTCACCAGAGTGAAATATTCTGACTAGAACTTTTGATTAAATTGGGGCTGCTCTAAAGTGTTACATAATAGAAAGGAGGAGTCATTGATACCTAGGTTTCTAAAATTCTTTTTCTGTAATGTGACTCTTAATTATCAAATCATCAGAAATGATTCCTTATACATCAAGGTTGGGGAGACCAGCTTATTCGTACAATATCTTTGCATCACCTTGATCTAAAAGTTTTATATATGTGTATATATATGAAAAAAATTATAAATTCCTTGTGTCTTTTCTGTCTTTCTCATCAGTAACTCATACTTTGATTGATTGTAAAAAAGAGATGTCACTGTTTCTGGTTAAAAAAAGATGCATGCAATATAAATTATTTGCATAAAATGGGAGTTGAGGACAGATGATTTGGGATCTTAGAAATAACGAAAAGCAAGGAGAGTAGAATCTGCTAGATCATTTGCATGGCTCAAGGATCCCCCTTCTCTGGTGCCTAAGCAGTAAAAAGTGAGGGAGTCCGGTGACAGGAAATCAAATGAGAAATGGAAGTAAGGTCTCAGTGAGCAGCATATTAAGCATATTAGGAAGAGAGGCAATGGGGGCATGGAATGAGAAATGTCATTTGGCACAGTCAGGATAAGGATGGAACAAGTGTGGGATTTACAAGAAGTAAATGAAACAAGTAGAGAGTCAAGGAAATCTGAAACAAAAATAAGTCTTGCCCATGATTTCCAGAGGGACAGCAGAGGGTGATGAGGGGCCTTGAGGGTCAGCCTGCACATACTTAGTCAGTTATAATAAGGGAAAATTGCTTCCTCATTACCAGGCTGGGAATAATGTTGATAAATTTTTTCTCCCTTTTAGATAACTGCATAGAAGTTATAATTGGTATGAGGAAGCATGGTCAGCACAGTTCAGGCCCTTGTTCAATGGGAAAACCCTTGAGGCGTGTGCCAAGCTGGATGATAATGACAGCCGTGACGATCAAATCACACAGCCAGCGTTTCAGAGGAGATGGGAGTTGACCCCAGAGACTGACCAGGGTTATGTCTAGGTCTCCAAGGAGAGGAGTGAGGAACTTTTTCCTGAATAGGCTGTAAAATGACAAGTTATTTAACAGGTATGGAGAAGGCGAAAGGAGCTCTTTATGGTGGGGTATCTTTAAAGAAAAAATTATTCTTTCAGAGAAGATTAGGAAAATGATTCCTTGGGACTTGACAATGTATTTAATGAGAAAGTCACAAATTTAATATAAATCTTTTATTTTCTACTGTAGTCTGATTACATGAAGCAAGAGTCAAAATAAGGCTCCCTTTCCTTTCACAAAAATCTATGAATTTTAGTAGCAAAGACAAACAAGTGAAGGTCTAAGAGCTTTGCTATCTGTGAGTTTTGTGGCTGTGATTAAGAGTATACCAACAAGGTGATTATGAAAAATGTATCATAAAGAAATAATTTCCTGTGACTGTAAACTTTTTAAAACATATTTTTAAATTATTTTTAAGACAAAACTTCAAAAATTGTGAGAGAAATGCCCTCTGGGTTTTATAAGTTAAATTGCTGAAGTCACAAATTGGTTTACCTGAAATGCTTTCAGTGTTTTATGAAGTAATCCACAGATTTGATGTGTATGAGGTTCTGATAGAAATCACCTTTTTTTTTCTTTTGTGCACTCAGAGATGTGGACCTAGCTTAGCAATTTTCTAGGAGCTGGTTTGATCCCAATGGATTGTTTCAACAGATCATACTAACAGCTGAAACATCTGGAAGAGTCACAGAGAAAATATTTCACCTTTTAAAGGTGATAATATAATCCATATGTTAGTTAGTAACACCTTTGCCCTAAAGATGAAACGTGTTTCTGAATCCCTGGTGATAGGTGTGCTTGTCTACACTGAACAAGGCCATACAACACATTTTCTCTTAAGAGCATATTTTTGGTTCCAAATGATTAACACTAATGCTATCAGAATTGATACGCCTCTACAGAACTCAGTAAAGCAATATTTCATATGCAAAAATCTATTTGGGTCTCTGAATATTTGGGGAATAATAGAAATTCATTTCACGTGGCTTTAACATTAAATATCCTATAGAATGACGCTCCCCCTCTCTGTAGATATCCTAAATGGGAGATTGGCTTCTTGTCCTTCCTTTGGACACTGCAGAATGTTTTACTGCTTAATATAAATCAGTACTGATTTGCTAAAATCTAACTTTTTTATTGCTCCTTCTATGAAGATCTGAGCTCAGTAGGAAAATGGAAAGTACCAGAAAAATGCAACAAATGATGAAGGGCTATTCATAAAATGGTGCATAGCAGAGGTGGAAATGACTGGCCCGCGGGCTGTATAAGGCCCACAAAACCATCTGTTCTGGCCCTGCCAAAGCAATCACAGGCAGGATTTGAAATCAATGAAACTACAGCAGGCTACCTTTTTTAAGTTGATAATCTTATATGGTCTGTGAATGATGTTATAAATACACAAATGGTTCTTGACAGAAAAAAAGGTTCCCCACCCCTGCTCCATAGGACATGGTTCTTGGGCTTTGAGAACATTTTCAACAAATAATATATCTTCTTTAATGGATTCAAACAAAGTAAGAGAAAAGAGTAAGAGACGTGGTCTGTGTTTGTGGTTTGGAGAGAATGAACCTGCTTCCTGAATGAGCTGTGGTTCACCACCACAGAATGGGAGGCAGGCCACCCTAAAACAAGAAGCAAAGCTGGCTAAATATGAAGCTAAGGGAGAAGACACCGAAACTGACACTTAAGATTCCCTACCACACACACACAAGTGTGAGTAGATTGCTTATGGAGATTATTTGCTCTTCTTGACATATAGTAGTTCATATGAGAAGTACTTACACCCACCAGACTCCATATGAAAAAAGCATTAGCTTTGAAAAGTTTGATTATAACATTACATAATTTCCCATCAAAGCTATGTTAATTGTCAGAAATAGAGGAATCAAGTATCTGTCTAATTTAATTATATCAGCTCTTCTACAAGAAGCTCCAGGTACCATTCAATTTCATTTTTTATTAATCTGCTTTACATGATAAATAATGATGGATTCAGTAGCCTCTAAATGAGAACATAATAAGCTCATTAAATAAGAAAAATTTCAGAAGCTCGCTTTCAATGAATAATTTGATTTTCACACAAGACATCACTTTACCTCACAGAATCAGATTTCAGTAACAATCGTGAATGTTGAGTTAATATTTTTTAAATTTTTTACTTATATATGGTGAACATATTTCATGTATTCTATCTATACAAATTTAGGAACACAGTGATACTTCCACCCTGCCTTCCCTGCTGCCCATGACCCAACCCACCCTCTAACTTCCTTTATTATATTTATTTTAATTTTTTGTTTTTTAAAAAAGATTTATTTTATTTATTTGAAAGATAGAGTTACAGAGAGAGGTAGAGCCAAAGAGAGAGAGAGAGAGAGAGCAAGATCTTCCTTCCACTGGTTCACTCCCCAAATGACCGCAACAGCCAGAGCTGAGCTGATCTGAAGCCAGGATCCAGGAGCTTCTCCCACACAGGCGCAGGGGCCTCAGGACTTAGGCCAACTTCCACTGCTTTCCCAGGCCATAGCAGAAAGCTGGATCAGAAGTGGATCAGCTGGGACTCGAAGCAGAGCCCATATGGGATGCTGGCGCTGCAGGCTGCAGCTTTAACCCGCTGTGCCACAGCACCGGCCCCTCTTTTAATTTTTATAATGAAACACTTTTTTTATTTTATAACCACAAGCTTAACTTTCAGATAAGTAAAACATTCAACAAACAGTAAGAAAAAAAGCACTGTTCCTCAACAGTATAGACAATAGTAATCATTACATTTTTTTGGTACTCAGTTACTACAGATTAAGAGAACATAATACCTTAGGACAAGAGACACTCCCAAGTAAACTCTGATAGTTTCTTTGTCCATTTGAGTCATCTTCTTGCTTAGGAGTTACACATAAGTTGCTGGGGCAAGAGGCAATAAAGTTATCTATCTATGGCTGTTAGGAATTCTCCTTAATCTGTAACAAGACAAGGATGTCCACTTTCAGCTCTTTTATTCAATATCATATTGGAAATATCACCAAAATCTATTAGGGAAGAGAATGAAATACAGGCCATTGAAATCGGAAAGGAGAAAGTCAAAATATCCATGTTTGTAGATGACATGATTTTGTATGTCGAAAAAATCTAAGCACTCCACCAAACACTTTCAAACTGAAACTAATTCAGCAAAGTGGCAGAATACAAAACCAACAAACAAAACAAACAGAAGCACTTTTGTGCACCAATAATCTCACTTGAAAGAGAAATCAAGAGACAAATTCCATCCACAAAGGCAACAAAAATATTTAGGAACAAATTTAACCAAAGTGGAAGATTTCTACAAAGAAAACAATAAAATGCTGAGCAAAGAAATCACCATGTACACAAAAAAGTAGAAACATATCCCTTGTTCATGGATGTAAGAATTAACATTTTTAAGATGTCAATGCTACCTAAAGCAATCTATAGATGCAATGCAATCCCTATCAAAATATCAATGACACTCTACGGAAGTAGAGAAAACCTTCTAATATTCATATGGAACCACAAAAGACCTCAAGTAGCCAAAATGATTGTGAAGGGGGGGTGGAGCTGGAAGTATCAAACAGTAACTGAAAACATATGTGTAAATACATATATGTAGAGGGAGAGACAGGGAGGGAGAGAGAGAGAAACTATAATAGTTGAAACAGTTTGATGCTAGCATAAAGACTGACATGTAGATCAATGAGACAGAATAGAGAATCCAGAAATTAATCTATTTATGTACAACCAACTGATTTATGACAAAGAAAAAAGGATAGTCTTTAGCTGGGAAAGTACAGTCATCAAAATAAAATATTCTGGCAAAACTAGATATACATATACAGAAGAATGAAATTAGGTCCCCACACATTATATACGAAAGTCAACTCAAAATGGACCAAAGAGCTACCTGTAAGACCTGATACTATCAAATTTCTACAAGAAAACACAGAGGAAACACATAAACTCATAGGTGTGGGCAATGATTTGTTGATAAGATACTAACAGTGCTGGCAATAACAACAATAAAACTAGATAAATGAGATTATATAAAACTCAGACGCTTCTTCACATCAGCAGACAAAATCAATGGAGTAAAAAGACATCAGAAAGGATGGGAGAAAATATTTTCGATCTACCTATCTGACAAAGAACTAATATCCAGGTCATTTCAGGAACTCAAAAATTTCACCAATAATAAAAAGATCAATCCAGTTAAAGAATGGGCAAACAGCTTGAATAGACAGTTTTCAAAAGAAACATAAATAGCCAATTCATATATAAAAAAAATGCTCAATACCAGTAGCCATCAAGGAATTGTAAGTCAAAACCACAATGAGGCTTCTGCCAAGAAGACAGAAAGTGATAAATCCTGGGGAAAATATGGAAAATGGGTACCTCTTATACAATGTTGATGGGAATGTAAATGAGCTTAGCCACTATGGAAAACTATATGGAGATTTCTTTAAAAATTAGAAATGGAATTGCCATATGACTCAGCAATCCCACTCCAGGGATATATACAAAAGACATGAAATTATTTTACCATAGATATCTGCTCTGTCATGTTTATAGCAGCATTGTTCACAATCAACAAGATATGGAATCAATCAAGAAGTTCATCATGAGATAAACTGATAAAGAAAATGCTACACACACACACACACACAATGGAATATTATTCAGTCGTGTAAAAGAGGATGTCATTTGCAGCAAGATCGATGGAACTGGAGGAAATCATGTTAAGTGAAATAAAGAAGACACAGAAAGACATGTTCTTCCTCATCCATGGGAGCTATAAGAATTCAACCTGAGCACAAAAAGGTGACTACTAGAGGCTAAGAGAGATGGGAGACAGGGAATTTTTATAATGGGTACAAAACAAGAATTTGAAGAAATAATGTTTCTAGGGTTACAGTTCACAATAAGCCATTGTACATTGTATGAACAAATAGAAGAAAGAGCTCCAAGTATTGAGTCAGAAAATAATGTCAAAGAAGGGGAAATGTTGATTACTTTGCTTTGATGAGTATATGTTGTATACGTGTATTGAAATATTACACTGTTGCCCAAAAATATGTACAATTATAGTTAACAAAAATTTTAAATATAGGATTGCAATCAATCAAGGCAGGGATGTGTTTCACTCCAGATGAAAATGGAATCCAAGAATGAATCATTTGGCTCATTGTGTGCTCACAAGAGAACCAAAAAATCTGTCATAGAAACTAAGTGCAAAGTGAATTTGTTTGTGCTTATAAAATTGTCTTCTTGACAAGGCCTGTGAATCACAGCATTTCACTGAAAAGCTTCCAAATAATGAAAAATTTTCTTATTAATATATTGACATAAAATTAAGATTTTAATCTTAATCAATTTAATGATTTAAAAAAATATTGTAGGACTATTTAACCTATGAACCTACCATTTAAACCTACAAAACATAGTGTCTCTTATTTTAAAAATGCAAAGTTTTTTGGAAGACAGTCACTAAAATCTGTGTGATTAGCAAAAACACCAACAGAGCTAGGTTTGTCTCCTACTTCCCTTTTCAGCTGTCATTGGTATTCTTCACTACCTGTTTTCCCTGAATGCTCTCAGTCTGTTTTTCAATCGCTCCTTTTTTATTTATTTATTTTTAAAGATTGGTTTATTTATTTGAAAGGCAAAGTGACTAGAGGAGAGAGACAGACAGACATACAGATGGAGGGAGGGGAAAGTACCTCGCATCCACTGGCTCAACACAATGTAAGAAATGAGATTTTTGTATTAAAATCCATAGACAAATAATTTATGGACATGCATGAGTCCATAACTAATGTATGTAAATAATTAGCAAGAAACTAGAGAAATAGAAAATCAACTTTGAAACTCTACAATAGAGGCCAGCATTGTGGCACAGTGGGTTAAGCCACTGCCTATGATGCCAGCATCACATATGGCATCACTTCGGTCTCAACTGCTCCACTTTGGATCTGGCTGCTTGCTAATAGCCTAGGAAAAGCAGTGGGAAGTGAATCAAGTACCTGGGTCCCTGCCACACACATGGGAAACAGGAAGAAGCTTCTGGCTCCAGGCCTTAGTATGGCCACACCATGATCATTGCAGCCATTTGGGAAATGAACCAGAAAATGGTTTAAGATCTCTACCCCTTCCTCCATAACTCTGCTTTTCAAATAAATAAATCTTTAAAACAAAAAGCCACAATAATTTTTTGCAGGAAAGAGTTATCAATGGATACTAAACTAAAATTTAAAGAGAAACAGCTTATTTGTAGTCTCAAAGTATTTCAAGACATATATTGGCTTATTAATTTCAACTGGAAAAATTATAGCAGTAAAGCAACCAACTAGACACCACCTTAACCAAGTGGTCAAGGTTAACACCAAGAACAAAAAGACACCTGGACATCATTTACCCCCTGATATGACACACTGAGAAAAACATGCAACCTCTGTGGTATTCTTGCTAAAAATGTACCTTCAAACTAATTATGAGAAAATACCAGACAAACAAAAAATGAGTAATGTTCTACAAAATAAGTAACCAGTACTCCTCAAAAAAAATACCAAGGTCATGAAAAACAAAATATGGATGAGTTATCAAAGACCAGCGGATACCTCAGAGACATCTCAATGTGGGATACGGTATTGAATCCAGGAAAAGAAAAAAGGGTACAGTAGAAAAACCAGAGAGAAAAGAATATTATTCAGTAAATTAAAATTAATTTTATTTTATTTATGATGTTAATATCATTGTGTTGGTCATTGTGCTATAATCGTCAAAACAATGTTGGGGCAAACCAAGTGAAGGTTATACAGAAACTTTTTATAATGTTTTTACAAATTTTCTGTGCCTAAAGTTATTGCAAAATATCACAATTTATGGTGATATTCTCAGTTCACAATATTTACATTAACAGCACAGAAATTCCAGAAGCTGAAAAGAATAATTGCTGTGGCTGTTGGGTTGTTTCAGGATAGAATTAGTTTGCCTGACTTTCACACTCACAGAGCTTTAGCTAGGAAAGCAGAAAAAGTCATAATTGAGTCGAAGGAGAGGAGGGCGTGACAGTGTAGCCCTCTGTCCCTTGGGTCCTCATAGCCAGGTACTCCATGCATGTCCTGACTACATGAAGACTGACCGGAGACTGAGTGGCAGGTGACAGGACAGACATTGGGGGATGGAGAGTTCTCTCTTCATCTTTTTTCCTGATAGAAATTTTACTTTTCCTATGCCTTGAGAAGGATTTGGTTTCCATGTGTGGCTTATGTAAATCACTGTCATTATTTTAGAGGCATATCTTATACTGGAATAAAAAATATAGAAAGTGCGAATGTACCATGTGCTGAAAAACAAATGAGAAAAGGATAAAGTATCCTCCATTTCAAAGGATAAATTCTGATATAAACTACATAATGCTTTCCTACATTTATATTATGATTAGAAAGAACTTCAAAGTCAAACACATTATAATGTACTAATTTAATCATTTGGCAAATATTCACCGTTTTTTGTGTTTGTGCCCAACACTCTGTTAGTCAAATATTGAAGAATTTTTTGCAAGCACACAATCCTTCTCTCAAAATGCTCATAATCTTTGCAAAGAAAAAGGTAAACTCAAAAGAAATGTAAAAATTTAAGTGAAATAAAAATGCAACTATACAAGTGGAAAAGATATTCAGAATGATGAAGATATCTGTTAAAGGCAGCATTCTGCATTGACAGGAAAGATCAAGTTAATCTCCTTGATTGAAGATACTAATAATATAAAAATGTTTATTTAATGACTAAAGTATTGCAGAAAATAAAAATAAGTTCTTTCCTTATAATACATGTTTTAAATTTTTTCATGTAAATGCAAGTGAAAAGTACCATTTTAAATTATTAGAATAAAATATAAGAAAATGTTCTTCTTTAAACAAGACATAGAGGTAAAAGTCCTCCAAATTAAAAAGAATACATTTGACTAAGTCACAAACTTTAATTTCTCCTGGATCAAAGAACTCCATTAAAACACTGTTAAAAAATCAAATTAACAGATTGTGAGAAAATATAGACAATTTATTAGAATAAGAAAGATTCAGAATTAAGAATATGTAAATAACTCAAGAGGCTCTGAACTTGAATTAGAATAAAGTTACATCATTATCATTACCAAATTCAAACTGAAATTCTAGCATTTCCTTTTATTATACATATGGACAAGAAATCACAGCGGTATGAATCACAGCTGAGACTGTCAAGATCTGAGTTCATGGATTCTTTCCTGTAACATTACAGTTGTTACACACATTTAAGAAATACTGTTTATACACTCAATATTTCCTCAAATTACAGTAATATAAATTCTCTACTAGATCTGAACTTTCAATCCATTAATTTATAAAGGTCACTGCGTTATGACTTATCTAATGTTTTTGTTAGCTACACTTTAATATAATTCAGGTGTTTGGGGAATTCTACACAACTTATTAAGGAAAGTTTAAATTAGACTTACCATTCTTAGAAGAAAGTGACTAACAATATTTTGCTGCTGAGTTAAACAAATAACTGTCTAAGAACATAGCCAGAAGGCTGAGGTCTTAATTAGTCATTATGGCATGTGGGTTAATATAAATCAAATTTGCATTTCCTAAAAGAATAATCCAGATTGACCTTGGCGTTAACATTGTCATTTAATCTTGAATGAAGACAAATTTGCCAGTGCACACAAAAACCAGACCTGGAAATATTTTGAATAAAATTATTAATACAGTATTTTTGTGAATTAATGCACTTTTTCTTTGTGTGCTGTTCATCAGAGATGTACCTTCACTATATTGATATGTACGTGCTTAAAATTTATGCCCAGAAGTAGTTCCTTAACTTCATCAAACTACCGAAGAGGCTGAGAGTACAAAAGAGGCAAACAACAACTGAACTCTGACGATTTGAATAGAATATTATAAATAATGGTAAGAGAAAACAGCTAGTGTCAAAATAGTGCATGTACCATAGTGTGATTTGTATGAGTTTTTATGAAAATCACATGAAATAGCACCCTAAACGCATCATGAAATCAAATTCACATGCATGAATTTAAAAATACAAATGTGAGAAGACAGACACACTATTTATGATAGCTAATGCCTTTAGGAATGGAGAGATAATAAGGTATGAAAAGGTGGATTAAAATGGCTTATAGCATTTTATTTTTCTTTTATTTAAAAAATGAAAGAAACTGCTGACATTTTTAAGAACTGTAAATTCTTGGTCAGGACTACCTTGGCAGTTATGCTTTTAATTTTTCTTATGCTCTCAAAATAAAATTTTCATAAATTTTTAGAAAAATCCAGAATGCTGCCCATAAAGCATTTCATGTATAACGTTAACAAGAAACATATATTACCTGTGTCATGACTTCTAGGCATTTCCATTATTGCTATTAAAGAGAATCAAAGTATTTGGAAGGCAAAAGTGAAAAGGGTGAGCCTTCCAGGGAGGAAACCTGCAGGAGTCACGGCACACTGAGAAGGAGCCTGTCATGCGTTAATGAGATAGTGTCAACAGGATTGGAGGACTCGTCCAACTTGGAAGTCTTTTCTTGAATTATGTGTCTTTCCTGTTCCCGAGCCAGAACATAAGGCTTATTGAGTATATGGGTAAAACCAGCCCCGGGAACCCTGTGAAGCCCAGGGAGACCTCTGGTGTTTGAGTAACTGGGCTCCTTAGCAAGGGGCATGCAGGGCAGGGTGGTGCTATGCCAACAGGCACACTGGGGAGCCACCTCATCACACAGGCTTCCTCACTGAATAGTAGGCCTATCCTAGAGCGAGTTCTGGCTGAGGATGGAGGACAGTGTTCAGGAATGTTCCTTAAACGGGAAGAAATACTGAAAAGCATTTGGTTTAGACACATGCCAGTGTGTTGAGAAAGTCACTCCAGCCCTGCAGGTCCTTTCACCCCCAAAAAACACATGCCAAAGACATTAGAAAGTAATATAACATTTGTCTCCTCTAGGAAAGTCACAATATATAGTAGACGTTGAAGTCTTGGAGGTGGTCTATTTCCACTTTCAATCCAACACTGATCATTAGCATTTCATACAACTTAAATGCTTTAGAAGCACAATTTTAATGTTTCAAAAATTGAAAGCAATTTTAGCTATTTGTCAAAGGGGAGGAAAATTTTATAAAGATCCTGCTTATACTTGAAGTGTGACACCAAAAGATGATTACAAATATATTAGAGGACACCAAGCTGGATGAATTTCCAAGACAGCAGGTTCTCAGAGGTCTGAGCATTGTCAAAAGTCTCGTTATGGTTTATGGTCCTGTCAGAAACCCTCCGTTTTCCCATATGTACATATATGGTTTTCTTTCCCTCCCAGTTAATTGTGCCATAAATAACGTTTTTCTTATCTGCATATCGATTACAAGGTAATGAATGCCACTTCATATTATGTGAAATACAAATCAAGCTCTAGACCCCATGAGATAATTTTCTTGGCCAAACTCCCAGGCCCTGTACTTGGGATGAACTTCAATTGCGTCTCTAGGGTTAGTGGGTGTTATGTTTCTAAGTGATGATCTGTTTATTTCATGCCACATTTGCAAGCTGTCTTTTTCTCAAATGTACCGTTAAACGTTATATTGAGATTTTTAAGGTTTTCAATTCACTTTATCTTGGTAAATTTTCTTCATTCAAATTTATCTCAATGTACAATTTGTTCACACCTCATCTCTCTAGGGAGCTTTGAGGTTACTCTTTCCCTGCAGGGTGCTTTCAGGGGAACAACAGCAGCTAAAATTCACAGTTGACAAAGGCATATTTTCTTCTCCCCAATCTTTAACATACTTGCTCTAATGAACATAAAGACTTGTTTGCAGATGTACCAAAGGAGACTTTTCATTCACTGACATTTCTCTTTTATTAAGTCACATAACTGTGCCAATTCTTTTTGGATATGCTAGTACCGTTTCCTCCTCCTTTAAATAAAACTTGGTGTCAATTCCACATCGGGAATTTATTTCATATCAGTGAGAGAAATATTTCCATCTGAAAGATATTATCTTTGAAATTGAGTCAGGCTTCATGCTGAGGAAAGGATCAAGGAGATATAACAACTGTTGAAGAAGTGAAACTCAAGGTGTAAAATATTATCAGACACAGAAGCAGCATACAAGGAAGGCGACCAATTGAAAGGAGCATTTTTCTTTGGCAATTTTGAATAACTGTGTCTTTATTTCAGGGCTGAAATGCTCCATGCATCTGCTTAATGATTTCTCCCGTATCACTGCTTTAATAATTTCCTCCTGAAGGATAAAAGATGGGTACTAAAAACTGTTTTTAGGATTAAACTTGAATATTTTACTCACAAATACAAACCACATGTAACTCAAATGAATTTAAAATATTTTCTGAGATCGAAGGCTCTCCCTTTTGTTGTCACACTTGTGACCTTCTTTTTTGCATAGAGACATAAAATCGTACACTTAGCAAAGACATTCATATCCCAAATCTATCAAGGTCAATGTAAAGTGAAAACTTTGAAAACAGTATGTTTTGGGACAGAATATCCTTCCAAACACTTTATAAATCATATCCATTTGCTGTTCAGAAACTGGGTATCAGCAATGTTTTTAAATGAGAAGACAGTCTACATTGCAGGGTCACTTTGCAAGACTATATTTCATGCCCATTTTTTGACACAACACTTGGCTTCTAACAGGGTACCCCAATACAGCTGAGACATGAATGATTGTCTTCTGAAATCAGCCAAAACAAGATGAAATATTGCAAAGAAGTAAACCCAGTAGATATCCAAATCACATAATCACTGCGAAGAAAATACTTTTGCATTTTCTTAAACTGAAGATGCACACATGTGACAGAAGCTCAAATTTTCATGGTTGAGCTCAATTGCATCCTTGTGGCTTTTGGTTCTCTCATTAAAACATGTTGTTGAAAACTTACAACTATTTTTATCTTCTTTTATATTCTTTAAATATACAGATTTCAGGCTATAGTTGTCTTTTGCTCTTTTGACCTTATCATGCAAATACCATCAGTACAACTAGAAAACATATTTCTATGGAGACTATAATAAATTTTAAAGACTATATTGTATTATTTCTCTTCCCTATTGTTGAAAATGGATTTTTCAAAATTCTGGTGGATTAATGAGTTTTCCTTATACCTGCTTTCTTTCTATTGTGTGCCTTTAATGTTTTAATATTTTAATGTAGTTCACGCAGTTACTCAGGAATAATTATCTAGGTCATCTTTTTGTTCCTGGCTTCTCAGTATAATGAAATTGCATTTCAAATATTATATCTTTATTATTTATAAAAAACTATAACTTGCTTCCCAAGCATGATATTTGTGTTCTTGGAAATATTTATATATTTTAAAATATATGCATAAATATACCACCATTGAAGATAATATTGAAAAACATGATCATTACAATTTACTATTTTTACAATGAAAGATTGAAGTACAGGGGAAAATTTGGATATCTTCAAAACTTAAGAGTAACTAAAATTTTCAAAGATAATTGAAAATATAGGAAACTCAGAAGTATTACTTCCCTTTCCAGTACATATTATTCTACGGTATAGTTTTAATAAGAACATTGTCTGATTTGAGTACTTCAATATCCCTACTTGGTCTCCATTACAGGTGCTAAAAAGCGGTAATGGCTACTACAGATAATGCTAAGAGAAATGTCTGTCCAGCCATTAGTATGCTGGGAAATGTCATCCAGACATTGCCACGAGCCTCTGAGCAACAGAGATAACTCAGAAAATGAAGTAGGAACTACTTTGTGCCTGGTAAGGCGTCCTGCAGAGTCAAGCTGCTCAGGGCTAGCGGTGTCAGTGGAAAGAGAGGATGGCTGAACTAGAGTTACAGACAATTTCATTCTGTGGGAGTCACAGTTATAGCTGGCAGCCAGGCTCTGCTCTCCTGACACGGCCTTTACAGGTGAATTTACACTGCCCTTCCTATGTATTTTTTTATGTTTATAATTGAAGACAATAGGTTTGAGTTCACACAATCAAGTTTT